>NW_024070201.1:3960055-4144133 GCF_014754425.2 Oryx dammah
GACTGAGTGACTTCACTTTCACTTTTCACTTTCATGCATTGGAGAAGAAAATGGCAACCAACTCCAGTGTTCTTGCCTGGAGAATCCCACGGACAGAGGAGCCCGGTGGGCTGCAGTCCATGGGGTCGCAGAGTCGGACACGACTGAAGCGACTTAGCAGCAGCAGCAGCAGCAGAAACTGAGAGGGCCAGAATTCAAACCCACGTTCTAACATTTACATTCTTCTTGATAAATACCTGCTGCTGAGTCTGCTCCACTTTTCAGACTGTTTATGTGTGTGTGTGTATGTGTGTGTGTGTGTATATATATATTTGTGCAATGTATATATAAATATAAATGTTACTTATATTAAATAACATGGCGTATATATTCAGTTCAGTTCAGTAGCTCAGTCGTGTCTGACTCTTTGTGATGGCATGGACTGCAACACGCCAGGCCTCCCTGTCCATCGCCAACTCCCGGAGTTTATTCAAACTCATGTCCATTGAGTTTTTTTTCTACTTGCTATCTTTTTTTTAAATAAAAATGTATTTATTTTAATTGGAGGCTAATTACTTTACAATATTGTATTGGTTTTGCCATACATCAACATGAACCCGCCACGGGTGTACACATGTTCCCCATCCTGAACCCCCCTCCCACCTCCCTCCCCATACCATCCCTCTGGGTCATCCCAGTGCACCAGCCCCAAGCATCCAATTCCTTATAATTAATTCTTTAAATGAATTGCTACCAGAAAATTTACTTTTGAATATATATATAATATTTGTATAAAAGCTACTGGTAGTGACAGGTGTGTGGATGTGTGTGTTCAGTTGTGTTCAGCTCTTTGTGACCACATGGACTATAACCCACCAGGCTCCTCCATGGAATTTCCCAGGCAAGACTACTGGTGTGGGTGGCCATTTCTACTGTGTAGTAACAGGTTGTGTTTGTGTTAGATTTTTTCATTGAAATGAACTTTTATATGTCAGATGCTCTTTGTATATTTTTTTCTAAATTACAGATATTGTTGTTCTTAATTTAAAGTTAAGAAATTGGGCTTTGGAATGTTAACGTACTTGCTCTTCCTGAGGCCTGGCTGCCTGAGGCCTTCTTTGTCATCTCTGCCTCTCCAAGATGCTCACCACATCAGCATCCTTTGTCTCTCAAAGTTACTGGTCACTTCTTTCTGCATTTTAACTTATTCTGGTGTCTCCCATCTGAAAGCAGATAAACGCTCTTCCTCTGCCCATCTATTCCTCTCCAGGAGGTACTCTTCCTTTGAATCTAAACAACCTGAAAACATTCTCTACATTTGCTGTCATTGCTTTCTCATTGCCTCTTTAATCTTCACCATCTTAATCTTATTTCTCCATTTCTGCTCTAAGTGCCCTCACCAAAGACTTTGCCAGCCTAATGTTGCAACTGATACCTCATTGCTCATGTGTCTAATTTATTCCTAATATGATTGAATATTTTTTTATCCATTTCTCACATATGTGTTTGAATTGTCTGCTCAAAGCATATGCTTATTTTCTTATGATTGCCCTATTTCTTTTAAATTACCACATATTTAATAGGGGAAATAGATTATTTAATCACTTTTGACCAACATCAGGTAGAATTAAGAAGCTGAAACAACATCACTGATTAAAAGTCAACAGTATATATATGGTTAAGAACATTGGACAAATAGACTATGAAGGATATTATGCAAATAAGCAGCTTTATTTCCCGGGAACATGAAGCTTTCTTCCTCCTTCTCGGTAACCATTTCCCATGAGTCAGAGTCCATTCATGAAGTAAACATGTAACACATATTTGGCAGTGTTTGCCGCTGCAGTATTTGATATAGGGCTCCCTGGAGACTACCTGTTTGCCTCATTGTGTTGTGTTGGAATGCTGGACGTGTGGGCTTCCAGCAAGTTGATCTCATGAAAAGGACCATGACTCCTTTTTTGCTGGCCTCTTTTGCTCCTTTCATAATTTGTGTATCATTTACCTTGAGAAATGTGGAGACATTACATGCTCTGACTCATGCTATACTGTAGATGTCTTTTACTTCTGTTATGTGGCAAAGTACTATCATAACCAAGACTGACCTGCAATTTAGAAACTTCCAAAGAGTATGACATTGTTCCAAACAATTTTATAGATTCATCAAATTTTACACTGACCTGTGTTGTTTTGTGTCTCAAAATCACATCTGGTTTGATTTCTCTGGATTATGCAAGTGTTTATAAAATCCTGATATATTGAATATATGTGCTTCTTGTTCTGTATTGTCCATTACAAACTATATTCCAAATAACTGAAGTGGTTCAAAAGTTCATTTTTTGTGGCTGCAATTGGTTTTACAGATGACTGCAATTACATTAAAGGATGCAAATAATTTATCTTCAGCTTGTACCTATTACAGCTATTTAACATATTTCCATAGGAACAGTATACCAAACCTGGACCATTTTTGTAGTAAGTTAATTATATTCTTACAAGATTTTCAAGTACCTATTAATTTCTGCAGGAATAACTTGTCATCTCACTTAAGTGAGTACTTGGTTTTTTGTCTCATCACAACAAAGATTTGGAGTGACAGACATTAAAGCCCCCTCAGTGTGTCACAACTCTCAGGTCTTGGATAGACCATGTTATAGCTCTCCAGTCTCAAATGGACCATGTTATAGCTCTTAGACAAATCAGTGTTACAGCTCAGTGTTACAGCTCTATTTTATTTAGAAGATAGCAGGAAAATCCATCTTCAAGGCGTGAGGGCATGCCGATCAGACAGGAGGAGAAGAGCGCCCCAGTGCGTGGGAGAGAGAGAAAGCTAGCTTTGGCTCCTCTATTTATATGTTTATCTCTCCCTGGGCCTGTCCTATGTACATTGGGCCAGCCAGGAGTGTTGTTTGTTTTACCTGAGGTCCTCACTCCGGTCCTCAGACCTCCTTTTGTTCTATTTTCGCGGGCTTTTTCCTTCCTTGTCTTTTAGCCACCGCCATTTTGGACTCCTTTTCCCTATTCTACCTACCTAGAACAGGGAACAGATATTTGAAAGGCAGACACAAAGAGTTAAATTTCAGCTATTTTGCATAGTGTTTTCCCTAACTGAAATACAAGAGAGAACAAGATAATGTCTCCTTGGAGGAAAATTTATACATTGTAAATGGACTCTCACCTTCTTAGTATTCTTTCTGAAACCCTTGCAATACAAAAAGGGCTCTTTTTATCCCTCAAACTTATCATTCAGAACTAAAGTTAGATTACTATCTTATCTGAGCTTCTTAAGAGCAGGTCACCATTCCACACTTCATAATAAAGTATTCATTCAACTAAATCAAAAGCATATAAACCAAATAATCGGAAATGTTTGATTTAAAATAATAGTGTGGAAAATCACAGTTAGGAACAATATTCTATGTCATAAATTACCTCACTGTGGCTGACAGTGAATAAAAAAATATAGAAATTCTGTGCTAGATATAGGTTGAATGGAGATCCCACAGGATATGGATGGAGATTTTTTAAAAGAAGAAGAAAAATCCTTTCTGACTTTTTCTATAGCATACTCAGGACATTTCATACAAAAGCAACTTGTTCCATCAGCCCCTGTGTGGATCAGGCTACCAGTTTAGAAGCAGGGTCATCTTTGAGAATCAATCTGATCGACACCAGAAAGACGTGCTTGCTCATGTCAGCCACCTTGCATTAGCCCTAGTTGGATAGAAAAGAACAAATAAAAAAATACCAAAAGACCCACATACTCTCTTTGATTCTTATTGCAATTTATTCAACAACCAGTTAGTTACTGAGCATCTTCTGCGTCCTAGCTAGGGAATTCCAAAGCTTTCCACTCATCAATAATTAATGCATGTTTACTATGTCTTATTTGGAGAAGGCAATGGCGACCCACTCCAGTACTCTTGCCTGGAAAAGCCCATGGATGGAGGAGCCTGGTAGGCTGAAGTCCATGGGGTCGTGAACAGTTGGACATGACTGAGCGACTTTGAGAGGGTAACAGGCAGGAAGGCCAGGGGTCTGTCTCCAAACAGAGGAAATAGCCTGCAAGTGTCAGACATTTTTATCTCTCTTAAGCGGCATGAGGAAACAAACTAGTGATATTTTTTCCTTCTCTATACAAATTTAAAAAGCGGTTTCTCTTAAAATTCTGTGTTGCCATATTGACACCTGGTTTCACCTGAAGTTAACTATTCTCAAACCTAGAGATAACCAATGCCTTTTTCTTATGAAAATGTTTATTTTAAGCTATGCTAATGTACTACGAATTTACCCCAAATTCTGTCTTCAAATTGGTTCCGCTTTTTGGCTCCTTGACAAACCAGTATGTTATACTCAGATATTGTTCCTCTAATCTATGTAAATGAAACTATTTGTATGGTGATCTGCCCTTCTTCAAGGTTCAACTTAATCATTTTATGGCCCAGTATAAACCATTTGATGCCAAGATTATCCCAAAATGCATCTTATGGGTGAGGGGCCTGGTGCCATTCTGAGTTTTAAGACATTCCTTTCTTTCATTAACAGACTGCTAGTGACTATATAACATCCAGCTGAAGACTAGCAGGGGGGGTACTCCTTCTGCCCGCTTCTGATGCCTCTGTCAGAAGCTTTCTCTATCTCCTTTATACTTTAATAAAACTTTATTACACAAAAGCTCTGAGCGATCAAGCCTCGTCTCTGGGCCCGGATTAAATTCTTCTCCTTCGGGGCCAAGAATCCCAATGTCTTTGCGTGATTCAACAACAACCTTTCAACTTCACTTTCACTTTTCACTTTCATGCATTGGAGAAGGAACTGACAACCCACTCCAGTGTTCTTGCCGGGAGAATCCCAGGGACGGGGGAGTCTGGTGGGCTGCCGTCCATGGGGTCACACAGAGTCGGACACAACTGAAGCGACTTAGCAGCACTATGTCTTATTAGTAAAGATTTAAGTGTCACTTAAGAAAAGACTTTCTAACAGTAGCATCTTCTGTTTCATGAATTCCTAATAGTAAAATCAATAAAACAAGCTCTTTTCCTTTCTCTTCTATCCTTAAGACTTACCCTAATTAAGATAAGGTAGGTTTTGCTGGATTTCTGCTGGGTTCTGCTTCTTGTTGGCACTCAGAACTGAGAGGTAGCTCCATGCCATGTTTTGAATTAACATTGTAATTATAAGTATAGACTTCTGCCATAAAAAGAAATGAAGTACTGATATATGCTTCAAGGTGGATGAGCCTTGGGACCATTATGCTAAGTGAATGAAGCCAGACAGAAAAGGTTGCATATTGTATGATTCTATTTAACTGAAATATCCAGAATGGAGTAGTCCATAGAGACAAAACATGGATTGGTGGTTACCAGAGGCTAGGAAAGGGGGGATAGGTAGAACAACCGCTAATATGCACAGGCTTTCTTTTCGGAGCTGAAGCTGGGTAAAGCTGGTGGTTGCACCACATTGTGACTATATTAACTGCTACTGAATAATTCTACTAAAATGGTTAATTTATGCTATATGAATTTTATATGAGTTGAACTAAACATTTTTTTTTTTTTTTACATTTTTGAAAGGTCAAACAAAGCACATTGGCTATTTGTATTCTTTTACTATATTGATTACGTTCTATAGATGAAGTAGTAGTTATAATATCTGGCAGGCATTCTTATGACAAATGTCAGTGATAAAACTATTTGAGAAACTGTGTGATCACTGATTTTTCCCTCCAAGGAATCGCCATCATACTTCTTAAGATTTTCACCTAGAATGTTCCCTATCTGTCTGTTGTCTGACTGCATAATTGCCTGCCTTGAATTTTAAATCCTATGAGGACACTCTGTATTCTTTTCTACTTAAGTTATTACTGTGATGCTGGAAGCTTGCACTTGGAAAAACTCCCAAGGTAGAATCAGTTTTGCAAATCCATCTACATGCTGGTTTTCCTCTTACAAGTCATTAACGAAGGTGTCAACCAGAAAGGTCACTAGCAGCCATGCCTGCAGCACCCCACTGATCATCTGAGTAGAATTTGATATATTACCTTTAGTTATACTGCCTTGTCCTTGTCAACTAATTCTCAGTTCATGTTGGGGCCTTAATGGTCAATACAAACAAAATCACTTTTTCTCATTTAATGGTAGTGAGATGCCACTGCCAAACTGGCAATACGTGGGTATCAAGCTTTCTTTGCTACTATTGGACACAGTCACTGGCAGAACTTTTAATTATTGTGACAGCTAATGACACTTCTTTCTGTAATTACAGAGCGCTGATTTTTCATTTCTGGATCACCCTGTACTGGCTCTTGCTTTCTCTGGCTGTAATCTGTAGATTCTGTCAGTGCTCATTAGTACCTTAAAAAGGCCTAAGTAACAAGGGTAAATTCAACATGTTTTCATCTTGTCTGGCTAGCAGCCTGTTTTCAGTCTAGAAATACCTCAAGGGTAAGAGCGATGATTGTTGGTGATAAATTAACTGGATATATGCGTGGCTCAGTGGTAAAGAATCCACCTGCCAATTCAGGAAACACAGGAGACACAAGTTTGATCCTTGGGTTGGGAAGATCCTGTGGAGTAGGAAATGACAACCCACCCCATTATTTTGGCCTGGAGAATTCCACGGGCAGAGGAGCTCAGCGGACCACAGTCTATTGCAGAGACAGCCACGACCGAGCGACTGAGCACACACATGGTGTCATCCATCCCTGTGAGCTGGCTCTCTCTGACATCACCACCTAAAGTTACAGTTAGTGTCTTAGACTTGGCACAACACCTGGTGTGATCCTTGGCCCCCCATGTTTCTCACCAGGGGTGGGCATTGCTGGAGATTTGGGAGGGAGAGTCATTTTTCTTACAGGATTATTCCATGCACTAAGGAACTTGGAGCATTCTGGACATGGAGTTCTAAATAGCACTAGTCGCCAGGACAACCCAAAGTACCCCACATGGTTGTGGGTGCCTCCGAGTGGTGCTCATCTACACCTTGTCGCTTATGAGCAAACTGAGACCCAGAGAGGGATTTGGTGTTTTGCATACAAGTGCGTATCCCATAAGAGGCAGAAGTGGTGTTGGAATCAAAATGTCCACTTTCCTTGTCCAGTTTGCCTGCTAAGGAACTCTGTCATGCTATAAAATGACTATTTCATACCCTCTCCCAACTTCATCCTTTGACACTCCCTGCCTTCATCTCACCCTTAACCAAGGCCCTTAATTCACTGTGAACCTGGAAGATAGAGGAGAAACAGATCACCTTCACACCCTCAAGTCTGCCAGCCCATCTTGCAGCTGTGTGCTCTGCTCAGCTTCCCATCACAGTGGACTCTTTGCTCTAAGGCTCACTTCCTCCCTGAATCTGAGGACTGTGCTCCTTGAGTCACCCTTGTTCTCTGTAGCTTCCTCAGTTTCCCTCCCGCTGGTCATTCTCACTATATCCAGAGGTGCAGTTACCTTCACAGGAAAAGGAATGCTCTTGTGGCCCCGTCATCTACTGCCGTGTTTCTTTGCTTCCCTGAAAGGGTTGTTTCCTAAGAGACCTGCCAGCACTTGCTCTCTCCGCTTCCCTGGTCCGGTGGGCTGCCCAGCCTCCTCAGACTAGGCTTTCTTTACCCACCACACCCACAAACACACTCTCATTGCCTACAAGCTCCTCTTGCCAGATCCAGTCACGAGTCCCCAGCCCTCTTCCTAACCTTCCAGCAGTGTTGGACACGGTGACTACACCACTCTTCAGGAAGCAGTTTCTTCATCTGGCTTCTTAGATGTGATTTCTGTATTTTCCTCCTACCTTTACTGTTTTGGGGCTTCCCTGGTGGCTCAGAGGGTAAAGTGTCTGCCTGCAATGCAGGAGACCTGGGTTCGGTCCCCAGGTCGGGAAGATCCCATGGAGAAGGAAATGGCCACCCACTGTGGTACTCTTGCCTGGAGAATCTCATGGACAGAGGAGCCTGGTGTCTCCTCCATCCATGGGGTCTCAAAGAGTCAGACATGACTGAGCGACTTCACTCTCACTTTATTTCTTTCCCTTGGCCCCTTTGCTGACTCAACCTCAGCTCTGCCTGCACAACCTCAGCTCTGCCTTAGCTCTGCCTTCTGGCCTCCACAAGGGCCCAGTCCTCAGCTCTTCTATGTTTAACAGAGCAACCAAAGAAGAGTTAACAAATAAAGCAGAAGTCTTCCCTTGGTTAAAAGCCTGTAAGTATCCTCGAATGAACTCCAAACCCTTCATTTGGACCACAAAGCCTTGCACACCAACCTCTTCAGGTTATTCCCTCTGCCCCCAGCCACTGACCTCCTTGCCCTTCCTTGACACTCCTAGTTCACTTCTGTCTTGGGGCCTTTGTTTTTGGTGTTTCTTCTTGGAATGCTCTCTGCCCAGATCTTAACAATTCCTCCCTCTCGTCACTCAAGTTCCCTCTCAAATATTAGTATCATCTCCTTGGAAAGATCTTCCTTGACAGTTTTATCTAAAGTAGAACCCTCTCCTCTTCCATTGCTCTCTATTCTTTTTGATACTTTACTCTTATGTTCATATAATATATCTCTACTACACTTTATATATATTTTACTTGCTGTCATGGAGAGGTAATATGGTAGAATCATTAAATATATAGATTATGAATCCTTAATTCCTAGATGCAGGGACTTTATATCTCTGTGACCTTGGACAACTTAACCTTTCTTTTCTTCTGAGTCTTAACCTTGAAGATGGCGATATTGGTTGGTACTTATATACTGTTTTAAAGATAAAATGAGCTAAACCATATGCTTAGGATAAATCAGTCACCTAGTACTATGTAAATTATAGATATTAACATTGTTATGTTTTATTATTGTTTGAAACTTCCAATGGAAAATGAGCTTCAGGAAGACAGCTACTTTGTAATTCTTGTACACCACTATTTTTCTAACTCTTGGAGCAGTGACAATACCTGGTGCATCTGTGGCTCTTAGTATCTAGTTACTGAATGCACAAATGAATGACTGGAAGCTAATTGGATTTGGGTCTCAGTATCCTCTCAAGTGAGTTTTATATGGTCTGAAAACCAGGTAACTTTAAGAATGGTCTATATCAGTAGCAAAGGATAGTCTTTCAGGAGCTAAAAGTGAGTTAGAATACTTACATAAAGTAAGACACCCACATCTTCCTAGCTATCAGTTAAGGTTTTGATGACCTTCCATTTAGTCTGGTTTCCATTTACGTGGACACCATAGGAAGAACAAGGAGGTAGAAAATGTTTGAGGTGAAGTAGGAGACAGAACAACTAGTGATACATTAAAAGCATAAGCTTTGCTTATTTAAGGTAGAAGAGCAGAAAAATAAATGCATGACAGAGTAAGAATCAGCGTTCCAACGTTTGACTTTACCCATTTTGCTGCTATATTATTTTAAATGTTCTCTTAACAATTTGTCCCTTGATATTTCCTATTTAGAGTTGTATTTTTCTTTCTGTCTAATTGAACAGATTCCTCTGAGTAAGTCACCCTCAAGATAAAGTCAGAGTCTCCTAGAAACAGCTGTCGAATGCCTATGTAAAGGATCAAGTACGATTATACAGCTAAGTCAAATTCTGAAAGTGTTCTTTTAAGAGAAATACTCCCAGAATTTCACTGATGAGAAATACGTGGAGTTCAGGAGCCACTATAGTCCTCTCAGAAATAGTGCTAAATTTGTTCATTTGTATCTCGGTAGGCTGAAATAACTCAGTGCTTCCTAAGCACTATCAAACCAAAGGCAAACTTACTTGGCTATGCAGTAGAACCCTTGGGGCCAACTGTCCATGAACATAGTGAGCATACTGCATTCAATCTGACCGCCTCAGCTGTTCCCCGCAGCATCTCATCCAAGGAGACTGATCACTAACCTATTCTCTGAACTTCCTGCCGGACTTAAACCCATTCATTTTGTTGACTGCCAAGTTTTTTTAAATCTCACAAACTATGAAAGTTATAGTGCATATGGAAATCTTAGACTTCTGCGTGTGTCTTTATAGCACTTAGCTACAACCTGAAATATGTTTAGAATGTTTTTCAAAAGGAAAAAACATAGAATAGTGTATACTCACGGTGCTTTTGAATTTTTTCTAAATCACTTTTTAAAAATTAATTAACCTGAATAACAGAATATTTATATAACATTAGTTAGATAGCGTGAAATGTTTTGCACTTTTCATAAAACTTAGGTTTGCTAGTTACTGAACACTTAGAGAAAAAGAGCAAACACTGTTTTAGTTTCTTGAATTAATGAAAACACTTTCAGATCAGATCCTCAAGAATCATTATATAATGAGGCTTTGACAGTAGAAACCTTGCCATATGGGCATATAAACTCCTATAGCTTATGGAATGTCAACGAGATTGCTTTGTGTCAGTTACTGCTCTGGAGACAAAGTGATGGCAGTTGGCAGTTTTTGAACAGAGAATATCTTTGTTTCTGTCTTACTCTAACTGCCCATCTGTTGCTTTCACTTTATGCGATCATTTCTGACAGAATGAAGCTTAAAACACTGGTTCCAGTATATTTATGTTAATTTTTTCTTACTGTTGTTCATTTCTAAATTCTTGATAAGATGGATAAGAGGGAAGTTATTAAACATCAAAATTATTAAACAAATGAATTGATTCAACTGATAGCAAAAGTTGCCTTCTATTTCTGATGTTCATTGATGCCATCAACTTCTCTGATTTTGCAAAAGCTACCCTCATCATAGGTTGTATTGTCCTTTCTGGTGGCGCTTCACCATTTTACTTTTCCTCAAATTATTTGGTGTACCC
The DNA here is from genome assembly GCF_014754425.2 of Oryx dammah. Lineage (NCBI taxonomy): Eukaryota > Metazoa > Chordata > Mammalia > Artiodactyla > Bovidae > Oryx > Oryx dammah. The sequence continues at coordinate 3,970,804 of NW_024070201.1, forward strand.
GCTGTCAGTGGCCAACTTGTTTCTCCTTGGAAACTCCTCTGTCGTCTGCTTCCACGGCAGCATGACAATCTGGCCATCTCCCACTCCTTCCCAGGCCCTCAACACTGCACAGCTTTCTACCTGAAAATCCTGGGCTCTCCGTCTCGGCCTCAACTGTGTACTCAGCAAAGCTGCTTCTTCTAGGCCTCATCTACAGTTTATAAGGACAACTCTTTATCAAAAACCTGCTCATCTTTTACTGTTCCCCATTGTACAGAGCTGTTTGACATGCTGTTCATTGTATTTTGACAGTTTAAAGTAAACTTTAAACTGGATGTCCCATGGCGGTGATGCCATTATTTGTGTGTGCTTCTTTCTGAAGTTTTTTTTCTGTTCCTTTGTTCAAATATTCCCTTAAAAATTCAAAACCTAGGATTTACTTTGAAACTTAGATTTAATCTATCTCTATCTTCACTCTAAGTGTAAAAACTGGTGTAGTTTGTTCTATCAGTGCTTTTTCAGGATACTCTAAGTTCCCAGATAATTTAAATATTTTATCTCATGCCCCCATATTCTGATGTCAGTCTCCACTCATTTTATTTTTTTAGTTGCATAAATGTATACCACTTCCAAGGAATCTTGAAAATTGAAAAAGTTTCATGGACTTCAGTTATATTGTACACTTTCTTGAAAGAAATTATAAGGTTTTCCTCATTAAATTCTTTTAATATTTATTTTAAAAAGATTTTCATATACTTTTAAGTGGTTAACATTCCAGTATAGAAATACTTAATGAATGAGTTTAAATAAAGTTATTTCTCCCATACAAAATAGATTAAGAAATTCTACTTTCAACATTTGAGCATACAACCTGGAATATTGATCATTCAGGCCTATTAAAAGTACAGCTTGTTTCGCGGTGCCAACTGTACGTTCATGGGCTAGAAATGAAAAATCCACTTCCAACATTTATAGGGCAAGCAGCTTTTCTGATTTTCCTGAGATTGAGGGAGTTGCCAGCATGCTGAGCTAGTTTTAAAATGAAGGCAGTCCCAGACAAACTGGGGTGATCTAGCTACTGCAAGAACTGGTCAAACCACTCTTGTGTGTCACTTGCTCAGTTGGGCCTGACTGCAACTCCATGGACTGCAGCCCGCCTGGCTTCTCTGTCCATGGAATTTTCCAGGCAAGAATATTGGAGTGGGTTCCCATTTTCTATTCCAGGGAATCTTCCCAACTCAGGGATTGAACTCAAGTCTCTTGTGTCTCCGGTATTGGCAGGCAGAATTTTTACCACTGCCCAACCTGGAAAGCCCACCTTACCAGGTTAAGTGTTTGTTTCTTGATTCACCTACACTTAAATCTATACGCATAAATATCAGCTATGCAGTTAACCCAAACCTATTTTTTCTAATTTATAGAAAGATAATACAGATATGATTTAGTTTTACTTTACATATTTTAATATAAAAACTAAGCTACTTAAAAAGTCACACCTTCTCTATATCAACTTATTAATAACAATGGAACTTTGTTTCTTTTTTCATTCAAATAATCTGTAATTTATTAAGCAAATACTGTTTGCCTCACATAAAATTAAAACTAAAGATATAATTATGGACAAGATTATAATCACTCCAGAGAATCCCAGCACTTTAGTAGATTATTGTTAATAATTTGGGGCTCCATTCTAGGTTTTTTAAATGCCCAAACATGAATTTAATTGCTGTCTGGTTTATATCTCATTGTTTGTGAGATCCCCTGTTCTTTCATACCCTGGAGTTAAAGTATGTGACGATACTCCACCAAGTTAACTCACCTCTGGGTGTTAGTTTCTTCTCCCTGTGTCACGAATTGTTCATCTGTTGTGTAAGCCCTCAACCTTTTTGAGAGAAGTGTTTGCTTACAGTAGCCACACCATGTTCCAAGACTAAGCTAATAGGAAGCAAGAGGGGCTCAGTGCCACTGTGAGTTAAGGCAGAAACAGACCACACATTTCACCTTCAGGTTCAGCCTGAGAATTGGGCTCCCTTTGGTTGTGTTACTTGGGTCAAAGATGGGAGGTGACAGATTTTCCTGTATGTCTGACTGCATCTCAGAGTACCAGGTGAGCATCAGAAGACTCTTCCTGCATCACGAAAATCCAGTCTCTAAAATGGTGCCTTTCCGAGAGTAGCTGCTCAATAAAACTGTGTCCAATAGCTCCTGCCCAGTTATAGTCAGCATCTCAAATGAGAAGCAGTCCATGCCCCTGAACTCACACTCTGTATCTCACGATGGAGCACTAAATTAAATATTTCTGCATTACTTACTTTGTATTTTTTTTCCAGTTCCTCTAACAGGACTTTAAAAATAATTTAAAGGCTAAGGCTATAATTTACATTCCCTTTGTCTCTCTGAATGACAGAGGACGATGGCAAGACTCTTGAAAAACTATATCTGATTTTTAATGACATCAGTGAATGCAAAGAATGATACTTTTTGAATGATAAGCCAATCAAATCCCTAAACATGACATGAGTTTGGAAGAGAGAATAAGTGAATTAATGTAATTTTAAATTATTTTTTCTCTTCATCTGAATGGTCTCTGTAGCAAAGTACCAGTAGAATAAGCTTTTAGAGTGGTGACTGATGTTGTAGAGTAAGAATTTGATGGATTTAAGTGATTATTTTACTTAGAATATGCTTATGCTGGTAATTATCATCTATTTTATTTGGACAGAGCATCAATATATCAACAGTAGGAAAATATACACTTCGCTCTTGTGTGGAGCAAAACCCATGTTGCCTCCTGTGGACTTTAACATAGGAAGAAATTGCCTTGTAATATTTCTAATGATATTCTTAAAATAAACCTTACTTATTAGAATATATAAAAGCTGGATTCATACAAGTCTTTCTCCAAAGGAGGAGGGGGAGGGATGGGAATGAAGAAGCAGCAGCCACAATCATCAGAAGCATTCAGTGCAGGAATAAGAGGTAAAACCACACCCAGTGTGCCTATCTCAACAGGCTGCTAAGTACACAGAGGGCACAGCAGGACCTGGAATCCCATTTTTCTGAAAATAGACCCTAGAAACTCTAAGATTCTAACAGATAGACCTAAATATGCAAACAAGATGGAGTTCAAAAGCAAGTTTGAGTCAAGCTCTAATGTGAAAAATATTTTCATTTTTAGATAACTTGCCAAAGATAGATGAAGAATTATGGAAATGTAACCAATCCTTAAGCTCAGCCCAGTCCCCACCTACTTTATGAAAGAATACTTAAACCAAGAAAGAATTGTTTAAAAGCAGCCCAGATTTCTGTGTGTTTTCCCCTTCATCCTCCTTTATTTCTCTTTACCTTTGTTCCTCTTCTTTGGTTTTCCAGGCTCTTGTTTATCTCAAAGAATAACTATAAATGTTAGCATTGATTGATATCTTCATCAGCAGTTTTCTGGTGTGAATCCCAGATGGCTTTCTCATCCTTTACTCAAGTGTTTCTTTATGGAATGTTGGATGTCAGCAAATGACCTCTGAAAGAAGTGCAATGTTCTCTTTAAAAAGGCAACATTTAACACCTGCAGTTAAGATAGTCATACATGCAGATATTCATTTGCCTTTCTCTCTTGGAGTGGATTTTCTTCCAGAAGCAAGAGAAATTTTATGACTTGATACTTTAAGAGAGAAGTTAGAATTTTGTTAATATATACGCTCTACTAATATCAAATATTATCAGTCTTCCAGTTTAACTGCAGCAGAATACATTGCTGTAATTTCAAATGCATGTTTATTAACAAGAGGGATTTTCTTTTAGGTAAGATGAGTGTTTGGGCATTGAGAAAGCAAGAGCTTGAAGGAATTTTAAAATGGCTTGTTATTTTAAAGGCATTATGTCTGATTCATCATGTGGTCTAGTTTATCATGATTTCTAATGAGAAGAAAGAAACTGAAGAACTGTTCATCATTTTTGGGGTAGTAAATTCCCAAGACTAAAGTTGTATATTATAGCAATCTGAACTTTGGGAGGGAAGTTATGTTTGTTTTTTCCAGCATCAGTTTTGGCCATTTAGACACATTAAAAGTACATGTCACTGGCTTGCTTAGTTATATTAAAAATAACTCCCCAATTAAAATGTATTCCTTCATTGACACCAAAATAGTACTGATTACATGTCTACCTTTTTTGTTCTTAGTGGATTACAAGATTGTCTCTCCTACCCCTATACCAAGTTGTAATCACCTTGAAGTCTGAAACTACCTATTCATTTTCACGCTTATAAAAGCCTAGCACAGGGCTTATTCCATGCATATTCAGTAAATATTGCTGAGTGTATTCTGATTACTACTACTGTGTTGCCATTTTTACTTGTAGTGTTTTGGTAGTCTTTATAAAATGAAACTTTTAACAGTTTGTACCAGTATCTAGAATTAAAATGGATCATGTGAAGAAGGTCACATTTTAGAAAGAACATGACATTTGAAATTAGACTTGAATCAGGCAGTCTAGGAGGTGAGTGTGTTTCAAATTGCAGATCAGGATACCTTGGGTATAGTTAGTGGGACATGTCCAGAATGTTTTTAAAAATAATAAAATCCAACTTTTTAAAGAAATAGACTAAGGAAAGACTAAACATTTCATACCACTTCGAGTCTCTTTGTTTCAAAGATAGATGTGTGTGTGCTTTTGCACGTGTGTATATGTGTGTGTGTAATATGAAACAGGATCACAATTTAAAATGTAGATTGCAGCCCAAAAAGCTTTAAAAAAGGTAAGCTTTAGGTATTTGAATATTTCACAATAATTCTGAGCCTTTAATTTCTTATCTGTAAAATACAATCAATGATAACCCTTTTGAAGGTCAGTTCTAGGGGCTAAAAATACTAGTATATGTAAAGTACCTTACGTAGCTCCTGATTTACATAGGAGACATGCAAAACGTGTTGCCCTTTACTAAAACTAGTCCATTTAAAATTTAACTGACTGGGATTTATTCACATGTACACAGGATTGAGTCAAGATTTTAAATCCATAAAACTAATTTTCAAAATACTTTCTGATTTAAAAGATAATGATCTTAAAAAATGTAACAGCAAGGACATTGCTTAATTAATTAACTCTTTATTGATTTTTCCTTGAGATAATTTATTTTCAGTTCAATGAAAGTATTTTTAATTTGCCAGTCCACCTAGTCAAGTAATATTTTTAAAAGCTGGAATATGTCCAAAGGAATGCAACAGAAATTTTTAAGTGGTTCCAAACTTATCCAGTGAGGAAGAGTTAAGGAATCTGGTGAAAGCCTATAAAAGAGACTATTTCAGATGACATTTATTTCCATATTAAAAATGTTGTCTCATGCCAGAGAAATGTGTTCTTGACAAAGGGAAGAATAAAGATCAACTTATTGGAAGTTATGGATTAACAGAGTTCAATTCAAACCAAAACTCTAAACAAAAAACAAAGACTTGAGTCTGGTCCTAAAAAAACATCATAGTTACATTAGAAGCGATCTTGCTCTGAGAAAGGCAAGTGTGTGTGATGGGATTTGATATCATGCAAAGTGTCTTTTTAATTTAAATACTTGGTGATTTTTGATTGACTTTCATGGGTTAGATATCCTGATATACAGTATACTCAGCCTTGGTCACCCCCATGTGACATGTGCAAATGAGATATATTTTTCGTATAAATGGATCTGAAAGCTGAGTCTTGAAGAAAATACTGAGGAGTTTGCAAATTTTTATCCATGAAGGAATCCAAGCATTTATCAGGTCAGTTCCCATTTTTCATTGGCACTTAACTGCTGATCCCTGGCTGTACTCTGAATTTCTTCCTTTACTTTGTCACCTACTTTTGTCTTTAGTACTTAATTAGAATGAAAAGTAGAAAAGACGTCTACTCATTGGTCATTTTTAGTAACTCTGGTGGATATAAAGTGAAAGTGAAAATTAGTCGGATAGCTGTGTCCGACTCTTGCAATCTCATTAACTGCCCAGCTCTGTCTGTCCCTGGAATTCTCCAGGCAAGAATACTGGAGTGGGTTGCCATTTCCTTTTCCAGGGGATCTTACCAACCCAGGGATCAAACCTGGGTCTCCTGCATTGCAGGGAGATTCTTTACCAACTGAGACACTAGGGAAGCCCAGATGTAAAACCTTGGTGCAAATGTAGACAAGGTTGGGAAAATGGTATGAGCATAGGAATTCTATAAGGAAGAATGAAAAGTGAAAGTGAGGTCACTCAGTTGTGTCTGACTCTTTGTCACCCCATGGACTATAGTCTACCAGGATCCTCCATCTGTGGGATTTTCTAGGCAAGAGTACTGGAGTGGAGTGCCATTGCCTTCTCCAGGGGATAAGGAAGAATACTGGGAGGCAAATTGATGACAGCTGGAAGGAAAGAGGAGACTCTATAAAAATATAATGAAGAAGCCAATCAAGAAAACAATTCCAGGGTAGGAATTTTTTTCCATAGCCTTTGGAAGGGTTTTGGGTAGCTTTAGATCTTGTTGGGAAAACAAATAAAGGGTATCCTAGTTCATAATGTAGTCTTAGTAGTTGAAAATGACTCTCCCATCTGAAAGACCTTATAGATGAGAAATCTGAGGTATATTATATGTGAACTGATTTGCCTAATACAGAGCTAAGATCAGAATATATTTTTTATTTGAACCCTGTGTTCTGTTAATAATACTAGTCTTAATGAATTGTTGTTGTTCAGTTGTTAGGTCATGTCTGTATTGACCCAATGGACTGTAGTATGCCAGGCTTCCCTGTCCTACACTCTTTCCTGGAGATTACTCAGATTCATGTCCATTGAGTCAGTGATGCCATCCAGAGATCTTATCCTCTATCATTCCCTTCTTCCCCTTGGCCTCAATCTTTCCATAATGGATTACTGCCCTCATACATTTTCTGTGAGTCTGATGGCCTCAGGCAGCTGAAGCTTTTCTCTGAGGTGTTATAGCCATGGATTGTAATTTAGTCTGGAATATTCCATTTCCCACTATCACCCGTAATGGAGAGTAGCTTTGTCAGAATGGACCATATTGCTTAATGCGGCCTTAGAGATCTCATTCAGAAATTTTCAGATGTTATTTTAAAAGTGAAGCCCTTTGTTCAAACCATACTTATGTTGTAACAGCTTAATATATAAAGCCAGAAAGATAATCCAGGGACCTAGACACTGCCTGCCCTTGACTCTCATTCCCATCACAATTTAACCACCAGGTTCCCAAGAAGCATAATTAAAACAAAAACAAAAACTACTTGATTGCCTTCCTTTTATGACCAGAATTTCTTGGAATGTAGAGGAGAGAAGAAATTATTTTAGGACATCCTGGGAGAAAAATTCACTCTCTCAAGTATGGCAGAAATAGCCTTTTAGAATGAATTGTGGTGAACATGCCTCCACATGTGAAAATGTGGAGAAATGAGAAGTGAGGAATACCCCAAACAGACATTTATGTGTATTAATCAACTTGAGTACAACTGACCAACCATATCTAGTACCTTTCTTAAAAAAAAAAAAAAAAAAGTGGGGGCGGGTCTATGAAAATCAGTGTATTCCCCTAAATATACAATCGTTACTGCTGATTTAAAATAATTTCGCATAGGTGCATTGTAGCATCTGCAGCAATGGCTTTTTCCAGGGAATTATTCAAAAGAGCAACAGGTTTGGACAAGCCATCCTATAATATCCTTGGACAGCGTCTCCGAAGAGGATGGTTTTCCTTTCATAGATTACCTGATAATCAGTCTGAGCCTCCAGAGCCTTCTCAGGATAAGGTTCAGTGATTTTTGGATAAGGGAAATGGATGGACCAAGATCAATCACAGTTTACATAGTGATGGTTCTGAGAACTTAGTCCCAAGGCCAGGTTTAGTGGTTACTGATGTTTTTAATGATTGCATTGCCAGTGAGCTCATGTCTTATAATTTCCGGAGACCTGAGACTCCCTCACGGTGATAGCATATATAGAGCCTGTTTCAGTGCTTTTTCCGCCCCGAATCCATGACTGAATGTTTAATAGCATTTGCTATTTCCTTATCTGAAGACTCCTCTGGCCCCATCCCACTTACCAACTTAGCACATGGAGGTAACTCTCCCTCAGGAAGGAAGGAAGTCTGTGTGCCAGTTGTGCCGATCACCAGCACGTTTCTCTTAAGGTCGATGGAACACTGATGTCTCCTGAGCATATCCAGCCCGAGAAGCATGTCCATGGGCTGCTCCTCCAGTATAGAGAAAGAGCACTGTAAGAAGTCGCCTTCGATCTGAATCTGCGCTAGGTGGACTCGGCCGAGAATTCGCTGCGTGCCCACGCCTTTAGCGACCCCAGCCCACCGCCGATCCACCAGCCGTATGATGTTGCATCTCTCGGCACAGACTTGGTTCATGATGGTCATCTGGGCCCCCGAGTCGACGAAGGCCTTCAGAGGATGCCCGTTGACTCTGCAGTTGATGTAGAGCATGGCCACCTGGCCGAAGCTCTCTGGCGCCTCTTCCATGGCTATGGTCATGTTCTCCTCGATGTTCTGCTGCCGGATCTCCTCCTCGATCTTGGCCTGGGCCTCCAGATCGAATGGGTCAGCCGAGAAGAGGCGCAGTCGCTCTTGCTCTCTCAGCGCCCTGTCCCTTTGCTGCTCCATCAGGACCTGGGAGAAACTCTCCAGGTTTCCGCTGAGCAGCGCTTCGGCCAGGGCAGGGTTGCGCTCCTTCAGCAGGGACAGGTCATGCGGGCTGGACAGCAGCATGCTCCGGACCAGGGCCGGGCTGTCCAGCCCTTGACCCGGGCCTGCCTTCTCCCCAGAGCCGCGGCAGCTGGAGTGCTGGGCCGACTGGGCACGCTGATGCGGCCAGGAGCTGGACGTCCCGGGCAGGGCAGGCCCCACTGGCTCCATGCGGCAGAGGCCAGCCACCCGCTCGGGGGAGCACGGCCTTACGGCCTCCTTCTGCAGTAAAATGACCATGTCGCCGTCCTTGAGGCCGAAGGAGCCCAGGGAGCAGTGATCTTCGACGAGGAGTCGCTCCATGTAGATGATCTGGGTCTCCTCGGCAGGGATGCCAGACTCCAGCTCGCAGAGCACACGGAAGTTGTGAAGCTCAAAGTCGGGCCTGACCTGCAGGGAGAAGGTGGCCTCGGAGAGGTCCCTTCGCACGCAGTAGACTGTGAGCAGCATGGCCTGGGCCCGGGAGGGCCGAATGGACAGAGGGCATCGGGCAGCTCGCTGGCTTGACTGGAGCTGGTCTCCGTGGATGGCTGGGCTGCTTCTGGTGACCTAGTGTCTTGTGCATTCACCTCCCCAGGAGATGCAGCCACTCACCGGTCTGGGGGCCGTCTGCCAGCCTTGGTGCCTGCTGCTTGGCCTCATGGAACACTGCAGAGGCATTTGTGTTCCAAAGTCCATTCATATGTGTGCTGCTTGGAACCTAGACCTGTTGTTCCCATAGAAACAGTCACTCCAGTCCATTTAGTTCTAAGACTAGTCCTTCAAAGCCTATTTGACCCACAGTCTGAAAAAGATTGTTTCAGCTTTCCCTAAACAACATATTAACAATCTGTTCATTTAAGAATTGTATTCTGTATTGGTTTTGCCATACATTGACATGAATCCACTACGGGTGTATACAAGCTCCCAATCCTGAATCCCCCTCCCACCAATTACAGTATTGTAAAGTAAAATAAAGTAAAAATAAAATTAAAAAAAAAAAGAATTGTATTCTGTACTTTTACTTACCCCCCAAACAATGAGTACTTGTTTCCTACACGGCAAGTATCAGGCTAAGTGGTTGATATAAAAAATGATGGATGGGACATGGTGCCTTTCCTTGAGGATCTCATATTCTAGCGGTAGACTGATGGGAAATGACTAAATCACAATTCTGGAGGTCAGTACTTTCAGACGTGTTCAGCATACTGAGGGATTCAGTGGAACAGAGGATGTCTCTCTAAAGAGGAGACAGGTGGATATTGAAGGATGAGTATTTCCCACATGAAAAGTGGGGAGAGTCACTCTAGACAAAAAGAACTGTATGCATAAAAGCAACAATTCATAACAAGGTCTGTTCTTTCCAGAGAAATGTGATATATCAAATGGAATAGGAGAAAAGTGTCCATGAATTTGAATGGCAGGCTGTGAAGCTGGAAAAAATTCATTGGAGCCAGTTTATAAAGAGCCATATGTGAACCCAAGGAATTTAAGCATTATCAATAAATAAGAATCCTCCCCTCCCCAACCCCACTCCAAAAAAAGGTGGGGTAAAAAAGAGAAAAGAAAGGAAATGGAAAGGATTTGAAGCAGGTCTTTGTGATGTTTACTTGTTTTATTAATTGATTTAAGCAAGAGTTTTCTCACAACAAATCAAAGATATAATTTGGCAGGAGAGTCAGCTAGAGGTTTCCACAATGGCTCAAAGAGGGAGCTGTTGCCGAAATATGAAAATGTAGGAGACAGTGCATAATTATAGTGTTTCCTGAGTAGAATGTGTTTACCTGTTGGATGTGGGAGCAGAATTGTGTGGAAAATACAGACGTTCTCTAAAACGAGAGACTGGTTAGAAATAAGTCATTGCTTTGAACAGATCAGTGAGGTGAACCTAGAGGAAACCAATTTGACATCAGTTCTATAGGAAAGAACTTCCCTGGTGGCCCAGACGGTAAAGCACTTGCCTATAACGCGGGAGACCCGGGTTCGATCCCTGGGTCAGGAAGACCCCCTGCAGAAGGAAATGGCAACCCACTCCAGTATTCTTGCCTGGAGAATCCCATAGATGGAGGAGCCGGGAGGGCTACAGCCCACGAGGTTGCAAAGAGTCAGACACAACTGAGCCACTTCTCTTTCTTTTTTTCTTTCTTCTTTCTATAGGAAAAGGCAGGGTAAATGCCATACTGCCTCACACTCTGACCTGAGGGCACAGCCTCACTCCATGCCGGGCTCCAGACCCAAAGGCAGGGGTAACATGGTCCTTCAAGGCAATGGAGATCAGGTAGAAAGCCTAGAGTGCCAGTTGTTTTTCTTTGTGTTTCACTATGTGTTTCCACTGTGGAGAGGTCATGTCTTCCTAGCTTGGTCTTCCCAAGTGTACTTTTTTACGAGCCAAAACATAGTTGGCATCGTCTGCCTCATCCCCTCTCCTTATTTCAAGTCTTGTCAGAAGACCTGCACTGTTACTTAGAGAAAGGCATTATATCAGTCTGAAGAATTTGGAGAGGGTTTCTGTTTTCATGTGTCTGTCTCAGATGGAAGACTATATCTGCACTCATTGCTCTAATCATCCTAAGGTCTCATGCTCACATTCATCTACATTTAGAATGTTGGCGGAATGCCTACTGTGTGTGGAAAACGTGCAAAGTTTTGGGGGTGCACATAAATAATGTTAAATGCAAGCTGTGTTCTTAAAGGAACTTGGTCTAAAAGAAAGGACATACTCATATATACCTACACAGTGGGAGTTAAAAATACCACAGAATCTGGCAGAATGTGGGAGATATTAGTAGTATCTGTAGAACAAATGCAGAATATGGATAGGACTATTGGGCATGGAAGGCTTCCTGAAAGAGCTGAGTTGATGACAATGAGAAGTTGGTCATGTGGGAGTAGGCTAGCAGGGAAAACAAGGCCAAGAAGCCTGCCTGACTTAAGAGCCTTTAGCTGGAAAGGCAGCACCTCATGACAAGGAGGACTTTACAAAATTTTAGGGGAAAAAACCTAGTGTCATAATGTTCTTGTAGAAAATCATGAATTATTTAGAATTATTTTTCACTCTTTATGGAGATGGATGGCCCTTTGGCCAAATAATAATAAGTTAATAAACGTCTTCTGTGGTTTTTAGTGTCCAGATAAGCCCATCAGAGATCAGTAATGGTTTCTCCTAAGTTTGGGAACAACTGTAATGAAGATCCCCTAGAGAAGGGATAGGCTACCCACTCCAGCATTCCTGGTTTTCCCTGGTAGCTCAGAAGGCAAAGAATCTGCCTACAAAGTGGGAGACCTGGTTTCAGTCCCTAGGTTGGGAAGATCTCCTGGAGGAGGGCATGGCAACCCACTCCAGTATTCTTGCCTGGAGAATCCCCATGGATGGAGGAGCCTGGTGGGCTACAGTCCATGGTGTTACCGAGTCAGACACAACTGAGCTACTAAGTACACACACACACATAATGTGAGACATGTTCATATGCAAATTACTCTGCTAAGGAGCAGACGAAAAGTTAGTAGGGCTCACATTCCATATTCCTTTCCCCCTACCCAACCAGCTTTGAACCGTGGTTCTTAAAATATTGATAAGTCATGAAGGTAATACTAGGACTTTTTTTTTAAGCAGTGAATAAAATTATTTTCACAGAATAAGTCTTTTTTTTTAAGCAAAACAAGTATTCAGAATTCACGTCAAAATCAGCCAGCATCTTTTTTCATGTTACCCTGCCTTGATACTGAATGTCATTAAATTTTATGTAGTATCTTTTATTATCTTGTAATTCTTTATCTTTGGTGGCATTTTGAATTTATGTGCTTTTTTACCTTTTACTGAGAACACACAGTGGAAAACAAAGAGACTCAAGGTCTGGCCAATTAACTGTCATCATTCTATAGATCACAGGATGTCAGGATTGTCAGGGAGCCTTCAGATTCTGTGGTCCAGTCACTCATTCAGATCTTAAACCTCAGTTGCCAAATAGTCTGGAATCTGAAAAGATAAACGCAACCTCCTGTTTAGTACTTCAGTTTGTATATTCTTTGATTTTTTTTTCATTTTACTCAGTATTACTGGTGATTCAAATATTATATGTATAATTTTCTTGCCTCAAAATTTTAATTAAAAACCTCTTCTAATTATGTAATAAACTGGGGAATAATCTGGAATATATAAAAATACTCATAAATGTAAAATATTTTAAAATCTATAATCCTTATTGCACAGATCACTTGGAAATGGGAGCTCTGAATTATCTAGGTGTGCTTATCTTGGTAACTGAAGGTTATTGCAACTTTTCTTTAGGAAACTTTGTGAAGTATAGTCCCTTACTTTTCTTCCCTGGTAAGTACAATGTAGGAACATAATTGAATCTTTCTTTGATAAGTGAGACTCCTGCAAGGTCTTAGGGCTATCAGAAAATCAATTCTTATTGTATAGCCTAAATACCCATAAAATAGAAAAGATGACACTCATTTCATACTGGCCAGTAAATAACCCCAAAATTGTTTTTTGAAGTAAATCCATAATAGTACATTTTGTAATTTGCTTCTTTTAAAAAACATAATGTAGCAAAAATCCAGATGATTAATGGTTCCACTTAGTATAGTGAGTTGATGTTTAAAGTACCATCTCTTGCTTTACAGAGCAAAATAACTGTTTTCTGTCTGAAACAATAACAGAGCAACATGAGTGTTATTATGTAGTATATGTAATAATTAAGCTGCATTAAGCAAATATATTAGCTTGTTATATTTTATTTCCTTTAAATATATGCCTGGTGTTACTTTTAAAATACAGTATAACTGAGACTTATTCAAACAGTTATATCATCACTTGAGATTTTCAATGCCATTTGAGGGAAGGTACAGAATTTTTAAAGCTGTATTCATAGGCTGAGCAACTGAGTTTCCCACTGTTTTCATAGATTAAACAACTAATTTTCCCATTTTCCTGTTTGCAATACAATATTGTGCCAGAACTGCCAATAATAAATAACATTGATTTCTTCAGGAAGCAAATCATTTAATAGATATATTAAAATGCTGCTCTGATGGAAGTTCAAGCTTTTATTAGTTTGTTTGGAGGCTTTCCCTAATAAAAAGGCTTAGCATTACCCATTTTTGAAACCTAAAGACCACAACACCTCTTAAATATATAAACAGATATATAACTTAAGAAACTCTGAGAAATTAGTATGTCTCAGCCTGCTGGGAACTCAGCTAGTGGTTTTTCTTTATTGTAAGAAAAATCCAGAGTATGAACAGAAGACCTACACATGCATTTGCACACGTAGTACGCACACACGCACATGCTTGGAGAGACAGAGCAAGCGCACACTCAGTGAGAACATGTTTTCAATTATTTTCAGAATGTAGTGAAGATGATGTCACTTTCCAACAGGGAATACTTTATCATGCCTTTATCTATTACTTTATTTTATAGCATAACATTTTAACATTTTATCATATAAAGAGATGCATTTTAAGGTATATACTGCGTATTGAAGGTAATATAATCGCTTGTTAATTTTTACTGTTTTCAATACATATACTTTCCAAGTCTATATATACATGTGTATATTTTCATTTTTAAGAAAACTTGCTGCTACAATTTTGTACTTTATGGTCCCTTTCAATGTGTTAAGAATATGAAAAAATATTCTGATCTATGGGATGCCCATCTTGATTATTGAAGATTTGAAGTTTATTTATATTTTGTGATTGTTTATAGATGAAATAAAGTTAGTATAATAAGTTAAAAACAGGATAAAAACAATTTATAAATGCAACTTTGTGGGTTGATAGTTACTTGTCTTGGGACTTCCCAGGTGGCCCAGTGGTAAAGAATCTGTCTGCCAACGCAGGAGATGTGGGTTCCATCCCTGGGTTGAGAATATCCCCTAGAGAAGAACATGGCAACCCACTTCAGTATTCTTGCCTGGAAAATTCCATGGACAGGGGAGCCTGGTGGGCTACAATTCATGGTGTTACAAAGAGTCAGACACAACTGAGCACACACACTTACTTTTCTTAAATTTCAGTGTACCTTAGGCAAGGAATGTTTTTATTTTCCTGTTTCTGCTGTGAGAATAATCATGTAAAACAAAATGTAACAGTAATGACAAATAGGGTCTTATGTTTTGATTTCAGCTGTGATTGAGGAAAATTATTCAAACCGTTGTTATTGTTTATTCTTTTACAGTAACTTTTAATCAACTCATCTCAAAAACAATGTCACTGTAGTTTAGAAATACCATTGGGATCTATTTATAAGTTCAAATACACTTTAATAGTTGTAATTTAGTTGTAATTTCTATACTTTTCTGTTTTGTCCTTCCTCTACAGTTAGTCCTAATTGGAAACCATGGAAGTGTCTTGACTCAGTCCAATTGGTTACAAAAAATATGTGTTTAGAAAGTTATAGATTTGTTTAGTTAGTTTTCTACCATTTAAAGATGAGCTCAGAAACATGTTAATAATTTCTCATAGTAAATATTTAATGACTACATCCTATGAGCATGTCAGTGGACTTGGGGCTTTGAGGACAAAAATGAATAGGACTCACTTTTCTCCAAAGAACAAGGTAGCTAGTAGGCCAGATAAGACTCATGCACTTTGGATCATTTTATATAACAGAATGTATTAGAAGCTGTAATAGATGTATGAATAAAATGCTGTGCTTGCTCAGAGAAGACAAAGGTTACTTGTTTGGGTGAGGGGTACAAGGGGTGAGTAGGAATATGTAGAAAACTCACTGGTGAAATTGCTCCTGAATTCACCTTGAAACATGACTTGGTCACAGCCATAGTTAAATTTTATCCAGCTGACTTTGGAGGAATAATGGTTTGCTCAATGTGTCATAGCATGAAAGTGAAAAGAAAGTGAAGTCACTCAGTCATGTCTGACTCTTTGCAACCCCATGAACTGTAGCCTATGAGGCTCCTCCATCCGTGAAATTTTCCAGGCAAGAATACTGAAGTGAGTTTCCCTTTCCTTCTCCAGGATTATCATAGCATACACTTGACTTTTTTCTCCTCTAACACACATGCATTTTGCTGTCCATTGTTTCCCCTTGCAGATGGTATTAATGGAAGGATACAGTAGGATGTTAGGACTGGTGCAGGGAAGGAATAATAGTCTAGCTTTCTCCCCAGCCCTATCATTCACAAGGGCATCCGCACAAACAAACATAATGAATGTCCATGTTTATTTCTGTATAGAGCCTGACTGGTTGAGCTAACAGTCAGTCTTTATCATGAGGAAAAGCCAGTTCAGTTCCTGGGTTGACATCTGCATAGATCCTTTTCTTCCTCTGCTTTAGAGTTAGTGAAGATTCTTTCACTGTTTTGACATGTATTGCCTGTCAGTCTTAGTTTATGTTACTCTCTAGCCCGTAGAGATATTTCATTAAGAAATGTGTAGCAGCTGCATTAGGAATTTCCAAATGTCCTTGTAAGTGCTTTTAATGTGGATGCATATAATTAGTTAATATTATAGTTTAATTTTTTAAATGTCTTGATGCTATACACATACGTGCATAATATAGTGCAAACTGTTCTGAAAGTAGCCAGTTTCTGCATTGTCCACAAATATTCACTCTGACACATGAAACATCTAACTCCCCAGTACATGCATGCAGTCCCAGTAGCAGAGATCTGAAGATGCCTCCAGTCAACAGCCATGCCACCCCCAAAGCTAGCTGTGTAGCAGGTCACTTCATTTATCATGACCTTTTGGGCCAGATTGACTGGATGCATGCTTCCTGCTAGGACAGAGGTATATGGTAAAGATCTCAAATAAATAAAGAAGCCCATTGTACCACAACAACATGGCCATTTGGATATTTTATGAGTTATATGCTTGATAGGGTTCTACAACTGTCTTAGAGAAAATTTCTAGGTTGTTGTTTATGTAGCTTTCTCTATTCTAAACAGCAACTGAGTTAATTGATCACCATGGTAATTAGCACAGCTGAAGCCCATCTGTCTATAGAATTTAATTGTATTCCAACCATGAAAATGAGAAAGTCTGACAAACAAAAGCTTCAATTAAAAAAAAAAAAAGCAAATGAAAGAGAAATCAGCTCACCTATTTTTTTCCAGATAAATTAAATTTAGCAATTTAGCTACAAGAAGACTTCTTTCTTAGGCCATCTAGATGATGTCAGGCTCAGAGAATCTCCCTTCTTATTATCAGAATGGTTTGGAGGTGTTACTGTCCCCCTGGGCTCTTTCTCTGTTTTGAGAGACGTGAAGCTCCCAGCCCTATCCTCTATTCCATTGTCATTTCCATTCCACTTAAGAATATTCTGTATTGCTCAGCTCATAAAATGCATTTAACTGCTGATATGCTTTTGTTTACTCATATGTTGGTAAAGTATGTCAGTGCTGCTTATTCATAGAGCATGAACAGTCTCTCTTTGGAACCCTCCAAAGGACGTGAACCAATCAGAGAAACCGCATACCCTGGCTTTCCAAAGAAGAGACCCAAATTCAGATGCTGAAGGGAAAAAAGATCAGATCATTGATTTTTCTTTTTCTTTACAAACTGTACATGAAGTGAAACAGAAAGATCTGTGGCAACCCTAACTAAATTGTTTTTCAGGCTTATTTTTCTGTATTTCCTTATTTTTCTTCAAAATAACTTAAATTACTATTAATCTTGAACAAAGACATGGTTTGATTTCATGTTCTTACTGTAGTATGTTTCATCTGGAATGTAGAATTGTGGTGGGCCCTTCATGCCTGTGGCTAAGAGACACTAGACCAAATGTTCCAAGGATAACTCATAAATTACTGCTTATACAACATGAAATATACTGACATTAGATTGACATCAAAGAGTGGATCCCCACTGAAATCATGGTTGCTGATATTAAAGTTGAACTCTCAGATTATGTCTTTGTAGAAAATTTTAAATCAAGGAGGATCATAAAATCCTCAATTTGCAGTAAACCAGCCTGAATAAACAAGCAATGACAATTTCAGGTAGGAGGTACACTTTGTGTTTGTTAGGATGGATATGTAGACAATTTATCTAGAAATTAGATCAGGTCTCTATGTTCTTTTTTATAGTCTTAAGTAGATCATTTCTTTATGATATTGAATTCTTCATCTAAAATATCTGAGATCATCCTAGATATAAGATACCTCAGTAAAAGAAAAAGAATTTGTCTTATAATAAAATAGGCTCTCAGTGAATCACTTCTTACAAACAAGGCTGCAAGCTCTTTTCTTTGAAAGTATCAACTCATTCTTCCTCTGTGACCAAAAACCATCAAAACACAAGCATTTAAAAAAAACTAGTATCAAAAATTTAATCAAGTTATGTTTTTCTATCCTTTTATAAAGCAACAGTATTCTATATCTCGGGTAGTAGACAGTCACACACACACACTCACAAACTGGGTTGGATACACAGTAAGATAGAAAGCCTTTACTTTCTTTGAAGTAAAGGAAGCAGGGCTTATGCTCATTGCATTTGTCACATTCTCTGAATGTCCTTGGACAAAGCATCTATTTCTCTTAGCTTCGTTATCCTCTTATATAAAATGGGGATGATGGCAATGATCTCTTTTCCATAGGATTTTGGTGTGGGCTTAATGGATAACTGAATTTGTCCTATAAATAGAAAAACACTCTACCAAAGTTATCTTTCCCTCAATGAGTAGAAGCAATACTTAACAACCCAGAAAAGTCAAGGAGAATGGGATGTATATACCCTGAAGATGATACGCAGATTATTTTAACTGCTGATTGACTCAAACTGGGTGCTGTTGTGCTTTTAGAACCATCCCTACTCTCTCCATTCTGCACTTTAGGCTTCCCACGGTAGTAGCAAGAGTCTGTCACTAGCCTGTTTAAAAATCCCAGGAAGTAACCTTTAAGAGTTGAAAATAAATCCATTCATAGTTCTTTATTTCAACAACTTATTCACTGTCGTTTTGCACCGAAGCAGTCTGTGAGCTGTTAAAGGAAGTAGACAGGTTAAAGGAAGTAGACAACAAGCGTCTGCTTGTAAGGTGCTTACAGAATTATTGAGCAGACGGAACATATGAAAAGACAATCCATTCACCATAATTGAAAGGGTTGAAAATTAAGTCTAGTTAGTAGGCAACCGAATTGTTGAGATGGATGCCAAGAGTATGGTTTTTCCCATAAATTATGACTTGGAATTATTATTGTGGAAGATCATGTGTTAGATGGAACAGTAAAGAGAGCTTCATTCCACATACCTTCTTTAAAGGCCTTTTTTAAAACACCAAACCCTCAATGCAGTTTACAGAGCTAAGCAAATCAACACTCAGGGTGAATGCCCAAAGTCATTTGGACTGAAGAGTATAATCACGAGGCCATGAGGTTTGCAAACCTAGGTGTCTCCTCAGAACAACTGATTGCAGCCTTCTAAAAGTTCCCTTGAAGAACCTGCTGTTTGACCGTGGTTATTGGCCCTCTCGGAGAAGGCAATGGCACCCCACTCCAGTACTCTTGCCTGGAAAATCCCATGGATGGAGGAGCCTGGTGGGCTGCAGTCCATGGGGTCGCTAAGAGTCGGACACAACTGAGTGACTTCACTTTCACTTTTCACTTTCATGCTTTGGAGAAGGAAATGGCAACCCACTCCAGTGTTCTTGCCTGGAGAATCCCTGGGATGGGGGAGCCTGGTGGGCTGCCGTCTATGGGGTTGCACAGAATCAGTCACGACAGAAGCAACTTAGCAGCATTGGCCCTCTGGCCATGAAACAGCAGATGCAATCTCTCAGAGCAAATCATTTTTATGGTGCGCCTCATTAGTTAAAAAGAATCAGCAAGAAACTTTTATCACATTCTCAATATGTGTATATATATATTTATAAACTATATATAGTACTATATAACTTTATAAAATATTAAAGGGATAGATATTTTAAATTGATCTACTTGTCTACACTCACCCGTGCATCTTGAAGTGTAAGAACCTTACTTCTGAGACTTTCAGAAAACAATTAAGTCTCTGATACTTTGAATATACCCAAGGAGCAGGCTTCCTTTCATGTTGGCATAGGTTAGAAGCAAAACAGGAAGGCAAAAACGCAAAGAAAGCCTAGTCTTAAAAGAGACTGCAGAGAATCACGTGTGTAATGCCACTTCATGGGCTGAGACCAACCTTTCCTAAGACAGTGACTAGCAGGTAGAGGTCAGGAGAAGACAATGTGGCAGCCACAGCCCCTGAGTCAGGAGCAACTGGAACACAGCTCTGTCTGTCCTAGTTTCCCCACCTCCTCTACTGACTTCGGGGACAAAAATGCAAAGGACACTTGAAAGCCACTCTAGAGAGTCCATGTAGGAAATGACAGACAGATAATGAAGATTCAAGAGAAAAGAGAAAGATGAGGAGGGAAGATTCTGAAAGTCTTTACCTTTGCTGCTCAGTGGCTGGGAAAGTTGATCAGTGCTTTAGAAAGAAGTGAGTTCAGTCCCTGGGCTAGGAAGATTCCCTGGAGGAGGACACAGCCACCCACTCCAGTATTCTTGCCTGGAGAATTCCTTGGACAGAGGGGACTGACAGACTACAGTCCACAGGATCACAAAGAGTCAGACACAACTGAAGCAATTTAGCAGGCTTGCACACACTGCTGAATAAACAAAAGCTGTGATTTTGTGGTGCTTGTCCTTTTGAACGAACTGCTGTGGCTCCAGCTTATGGGATTTGCTGGATAAATGCCCCAGATTCTCCATCTTTCTGTGGGGCATTTCTGAAGTGTGTTTCTCAGGCTTCCTCAGAGGGTTTGAACTGCAGTGGTCCGTGGCAGTGATGTGTTCACTAGATTTTTCCCCCTTCCTTGTCTGAGTATAACCAGTTCTCACTTGTGCCTCCTGGAGTATCCTCCCAGATAAAGACTGTCTGCACCCATAACCTTCAGTTCAGTTCAGTTCAGTCGCACAGTCGTGTCCGACTCTTTGCGACCCCATGAATCGCAGCACGCCAGGCCTCCCTGTCCATCACCAACTCCCAGAGTTCACTCAGACTCACGTCCATCGAGTCAGTGATGCCATCCAGCCATCTCATCCTCGGTCGTCCCCTTCTCCTCCTGCCCCCAATCCCTCCCAGCATCAGAGTCTTTTCCAGTGAGTCAACTCTTCACATGAGGTGGCCAAAGTACTGGAGTTTTAGCTTTAGCATCATTCCTTCCAAAGAAATCCCAGGGCTGATCTCCTTCAGAATGGACTGGTTGGGTCTCCTTGCAGTCCAAGGGACTCTCAAGAGTCTTCTCCAACACCACAGTTATCTCAGGTTTAACGTCCAAGGAGAAACAACCGTAAATGAATTTGAGCTGGGGGATTGGTGGTAGTTAAATATTTATCTGTTACATTCTCTGTGGTTTTATTTCAGCCATTTCTTCTGGATTCTCAAAAAAATCCAAGTACATTTTACAAAAATATAAACACCATGGACTTACACCTTACATCATCGGGTCAAAATCTTGCTGGCTGGATCTGGGTTCAATATGGATGTGGAGTTTTTACTATTTATACATATTCTGTAATGGTGTTATCAATTGTTGCTCTAAATTGTCTGATTCAGATTCAGAAGTACTCTGTCAGTTTTATCTATTTGGTAATTACAATATATAATAAAATGTAGACAGTTTGACATAAGTCTTAAGGGCATGCACTGCCCATGTACTGAGATTCGGTTTACCACTTTGAGGTTATTACTTCTGTGCATAAATTTATTTATAGTTTAAATAAGAGTTTTAGTGTTGATATCTTGTTGACTCCTGAGAAGCACACCTAGCATTGGTTTGTGGGCTTATTTTTAAGCATCAATCACATTATGATACTTGACTAAGGATGTGTTCCATATTCTACTTGCAAATCCTTGAGATCAGTTCTTCAGTAGAGATTATACAGATTTGATACTTATGTTTGCAAATTAGTAATTTGTATGCACATTGGAAGGAATGATGCTAAAGCTGAAACTCCAGTACTTTGGCCACCTCATGCAAAGAGTTGACTCATTGGAAAAGACTCTGATGCTGGGAGGGATTAGGGGCAGTAGGAGAAGGGGACAACAGAGGATGAGATGGCTGGATGGCATCACGGACTCAATGGACGTGAGTCTGAGTGAACTCCGGGAGTTGGTGATGGACAGGGAGGCCTGGTGTGCTGCAATTCATGGGGTCGCAAAGAGTCGGACACGACTGAGCGACTGAACTGAACTGAACTGAACTGAAATAATGCACATTTTTGACAGAGATCTTATGTGTATTTCTCATTGTTTTGACAATATTAGCAAACATTAGAGACACTGATTGCTGCTACTGCTAAGTCGCTTCAGTCTTGTCCGACTCTGTGCGACCCCATAGACGGCAGCCCACCAGGCTCCGCCGCCCCTGGGATTTTCCAGGCAAGAACGCTGGAGTGGGTTGCCATTTCCTTCTCCAACTCAGGAAAGTGAAAAGTGAAAGTGAAGTCACTGAGTCGTGTCCAACTCTCAGCGACCCCATGGACTGCAGACTCCTCCGTCCATGGGATTTTCCAGGCAAGAGTACTGGAGTGGGGTGCCATCGCCTTCTCCGAGAGACACTGATTAAGTATCAGTTATTTGTATGCAATCCAGGAGACTTCCTGTGGTTCTTTGAAGAAAATTCATATTCTCTGACCAATTTGTTCTACATTTGAAATATGGATACAATAGCAGCATGATAAGTAATGAATAAAAATGTTGTTTCTTTTGTTTTTGTATCATATTATCATGTTCAAATGTATTCTTAAAGCAAGTACTTGAAAATATTCTTTTGATTTAGCTATTTTATCAAAATGTATACTCCGAGAAGAAAGTTCCCTGACACTAAATATCAAATTATGTATTTTGTGAAACCTTTTTGTTCACAATAATCATAGTGGAAAGTATCTCTTTACTCAAGTGATTTTTATTTCTCATAGCCTTAGTTAACGTTATAGTATCATACATGTGTTCCAGTTTATGAGGTTGTCAAAAGCAAAGATCGTTGAAGGTACATTTGAGATAATATTAACACTTGTCACAAGTTTGTACAATCTTTTTTTCTTAGGTTAGCAATATTTGTATAAATCATGGCCAGTGTGGTAATTTCACTCTGAATATGGCTATTAGATATAATAGGAAAATAATTTCAAAGAGGATTTCTGCATTAAATATATAAGTTGTAATAGGCATTTAGCCAACATATAAAATTTCATTTGAATGTCCATGGTGGCTATACTCATTCATTGTTGAAAAAGAAATGCTGAGCGTCTGTTTAGCACATCTCTAGATCATTTTATATAATCTCTGGTCTATGGCTACATAATGTGTTTCAAGGAAAAGATAGGTAACATTTCTTAACAGTGAATTGTCTTTGCATAATATTAAGACTAGACATTAGGAGAAATTGTGAAATTTACCAAGAATGAATCAGTAATGTGCTTTTTTATTTAAAAAAATTGAACTATTGATTAAAGAATAGTTAGTGTCATCTTTTTCCCCTTGTACTCAAATTCAACACTTCTTAAATATTGCCCAAGAGGTAGGAGGATTTCTAGAATGATTATATATCTATCTTAGATGAGTTGAGTGAGATGAAAGAAACTTTGCCTTAATTGAAAAAGGATGATTGGATATGTTGAGATCAAGAGCTTCCTGAAAAGACAGGATTCTGTTTGAAATGCATTAGAATAAAGAAGTTTGTAGTTCAGAAAGATGTAAATAAAACACTGCTCTGAAGACATTTTTATTGCTTACTTGCAGCTGTTATTTACTTGAGATTTTGGTTATTTAAGTATACTTTATTCCAGAAGATATTCAAGATCATAGTTGTGGCAGATTTTTAATTATATACAAAGCTATACAAACTGGAACATTTCACCCTGGGGAACACCCCAGAATGGCTGAAGCCACTTTATTAAGTGAGCTGCTGTAGTTTGGTCTGGTTGCTAAATCAAAGGTTTTATTTATTTACTTATGTTTTATTCCCTTGGGCAATAGTTGTTCCATAGTTTTCATTTTTGACTAACTGGAAGTACAAACAAACCTTTGAAGAAATAAAAACAGTTCTTACATTTTTATATAGTTATTACCCAAATAGTATTGAATAGTATATAGGAAACTTTAACAACAAAAATGGCCTGTAAATTTAGTGTGTGTGTACAGACCTAAATTTACCTACATACTTGATAAGGTTCAGATATATACACTAAATTTTAGCTTAAACATTATAAAAACAAAAACCTAGATAAAATATTGTTTCACATTTTTAAAAATCTTAAGGTCATATTTTTCTTTACTTGTGGAGTGGTTGGAACCATCTGTTTTGGAAATTGACTTAGGAAATTGGAGGGGTAAAATCTATTTCATTCTTAGTGCTACAGAAAGTATATGTTATTATAATACCACACTCTAAATAATAATTATGAAAGCAATTTCTATAAGCAGTCCTGTTGTTCAGTCTATTCAAAGAAGCTACATAAATTAATGCAGTTATCTCTCTCAGCTGTTGAGTCCAGCTATCCATTTTGGACACGGGATCCATTTAAGTTAGAACTTGAAAGAAAAATACAAAGAACAGTAGTAAGTCAGTTGAATCTGATTTAGAGTGGCTATTTTAAGGAAGCAAACTGAAGATGACTGTAACTTTATATATGTCTATTATTAGCTGAAATTTTTTCTTTAGCAAGTGATTGAGGTCTGTAATATTTCAGTTCAAAACATTCTTTCATTAACAGATTTCTGGTCTTTGTGCATTACATTCTGTTTTGTTTCTTGCTATACTCACCGGGGAAGAAAATGAGGAAGAATGGTCCTTCCTTATATCAGAGCCCCGACAGGGATCCTCAGAACTTGTGAAATCAGGAATTTTTAGAATGTTGAATGAGCTACTCATAAACATAGTCATTAATACTTTTTCTACTCACACTGTGAGTATACCCTTTCCAACACTGTTCATCTCAGCAGCCCTCCTCCACCTTGACTCTTATAAGTTTCCCTCTGTATAGACATTAAATAGCTATTTGCAGAATAATCTGTGTAATAACTGACCCAAAACTCAGCGGCTTAAAACAAAAATTATTTATTTTCATTTCTGTGTCTGGGGTTAGATGTATCTTGACATACATAGACTAAGCTTGTATGGTGTTTATCCCCTAAGTTCAGGTTGGATCCAAATCTGTTTCTCAGCCTTGGTAGCCTAACAGGCTACCCAGTACATGTGTTTCTTCAGGAAGTAGCAGAAGCAGAGATGGCTGAATAGAAACAAAATCAAAAGTAAAAGTGAAGTCGTGTCCAGTAGGCTCCCCCATCCATGGAATTTTCTGAGCAAGAGTACTGGAGTGGGTTGCCATTTCCTTCTCCAGGGGATCTTCCCCACCCTGGGATCGAACCTGGGTCTCCTACATTGCAAGCAGATGTTTTTACCATCTGACCCATGAGGGAAATGCCCAAATGGAAACAAAGGATGACTCCTAAGGCCTAGGCTCAGAATCAGTACAACAGCACGTCTTCCTGAATTCTACCATCTCAGTTCAGTTCAGTCACTCAGTCATGTCTGACTCTTTGTGACCCCATGAATCGCAGCACGCCAGGCCTCCCTGTCCATCACCATCTCCCGGAGTTCACTCAAACTCACATC
Organism: Oryx dammah; assembly: GCF_014754425.2. NCBI lineage: Eukaryota > Metazoa > Chordata > Mammalia > Artiodactyla > Bovidae > Oryx > Oryx dammah. The sequence goes on from NW_024070201.1 coordinate 3,996,083, forward strand.
CATCGAGTCGGTGATGCCATTCAGCCATCCCATCCTCTGTCGTCCCCTTCTCCTCCTGCCTTCAATCTTTCCCAGCATCAAGGTCTTTTCAAATAAGTCAGCTCTTCCCATTAGGTGGCCAAACTATTGGAGTTTCAGCTTCAGCATCAGTCCCTCCAATGAACATCCAGGACTGATCTCCCTTAGGATGGACTGGTTGGATCTCCTTGTAGTCCAAGGGACTCTCAAGAGTCTTCTCCAACACCACGGTTCAAAAACATCAATTTTCGGTGCTCAGCTTTCTTCACAGTCCAACTCTCGCATCCATACAGATGGACCTTTGTCAAGTCATATTACCAAGTGTAGTAAAAACAGGACAGTAAAATGAAGTGGTCGACTCAAGAGCAGGGATCCCCAACCAGGTGGTCCTCAACCTGTTGGGAAGCAGCACACAGCAGGAACTCAGTGGCAGGCTAGTGAGTGAAGGCTCATCAGTTGCTGCCATCACTTGCATTACCCCCTGAACCACCGCCCCCACCCCCAACTTCCATCTGTAGAAAAAGTGTCTTCCGTGAAACCAGTCCCTGGTGCCAGAGGGTTGGGACTGTTGCAGAACACTCCAACTAATTTAGGCTAATGATTCTATACATCAGACTTCAGAGAATCAATCCAGTTTTAAGTTTCCCTGGATCAGTGCAACTCAAATGTGATCCATGGACCTGCTGCCATTCGAGGAACCCTTTGTTCATAGTCTACACTTGGTGTAGATTAACTATTGCCCTGAGTACATTTTTTAGTTTGGTAAAATTGTTTTTTAAAATAGAAAGACATTTTTGACAAAGGAAGCAGTATGTTGATTTTCAACCCAGTTCAGGCTCCTCACCACATAGCAGACAAGCACTTTGAATAGCCTTGCCTTGAACTTGTTTAGAAAAATGAATCCCTTAATCTGAGATTTTGATTCTTCTGCTAATTATAGATCCAGAACTGAAGTTAAAACATAATGAATTCATCACCTATATATTGGCACTGATGGTCGTATCTTTTTAAAACTATTCCATTAATAGTACAAATGCATGCATGAAATAATATAATATTAGGATAGATATGAAACTTGACAGTTATATAAAGGCATAAGAAAAAGTGAGTTTAAAATATGACTGTATCCTAAGCTCCGTTCTCTTAAAATATAGTCATTTTTCTAGATCTGAATCGAAAAATATGCTTTCAATTGCCTTTTCAACATATTCTAGAAACACTTATTGTGTTTCCTGATTTTGTATAAGGTACCTATCAGAATACAGCTGTGATATAATAAAATGTGAAGTGAAAGTCGTTCAGTCATGGCTGACTCTTTGTGACCCCATGGACTGTACAGAATTCTCCAGGCCAGAGCCACTCCCTTCTTCAGGGGATCTCCCCAACCCAGGGATTGAACCCAGGTCTCCCACATTGCAGGCGGATTCTTTTCTTATATTCTTTGTCATAGATATGATCTCATTCATATTATTGAAATATTTTCCATTTTTTAATTTTCATTTTAATTTAGGAGCTATCAATAAATCATTTGTAATATCTTTGGGAGATTAAATGGATAAAGTAAGTTCATACTTTATGAGGTTTATATTTTCAGTGTTATGTCAACAGTCACAGTTATCTCAGACTTATTAGGAAAAAAATTAATGAAATACCTCTAGGGCCTAACATTCCTAGATATTGTGTCAAGAAAAACCAGATTTAAAATATTAAGTGTATATCTCCATCTCTACATTTTATTACATATGTTATTTCTTCTCTTTGAAATAATAAATTGGACTGTGGTTCACCATCCAAATTCCTAAAATGTTTGCTGCCTAGAAATCATTGTTTGTTTACTTCTTTATGTTATTACTCTGTGCATCAGTTTAAGTGACATTTCTTTCATTTCTGGTTTAGATTTCATAAAGCATTGCTGTGTGTCTTTTTGCTTATTTGTTTGTTTGTTTTTGGTCTTTGGAATCCTGTAGACAACTTAATGGCCTCACTATTTGCAGACAAAGAAACTGTCACTTTAGGTAATCTCCTCAAAGACACACAGCTAGAATGTAGTACAGAACACTCCCTTCAAACACACTTACTTTTAAGAAAGCTCATTCACTTTATCCCTTTTACAGTTCAGTTCGGTCGCTTGTGTCTGAATCTTTGTGACCCCATGGACTGCAGCACACCAGGACTTCCTGTCCATCACCAATTCCCAGAGTTTACCCAAACTCATGTCCATTGAGTCAGTGATGCCATCCAACCATTTCATCCTCTGTCATACCCTTCTCCTTCTGCCTTCAATCTTTCCCAGCATCAGGGTCTTTTCCAGTGAGTCAGCTGTTCGTATCAGGTGGCCAAAGTATTGGAGTTTTAGCTTCAACATCAGTCCTTCCAGTGAACATTCAGGACTGATCTCCTTTAGGATGGACTGGTTGGATCTCCCGATACACAGAAGTAGCAAATATAACATGTGTATGACCATTTATCCCCCTTTCATACTCAGGGTAGGTGCTAGTAATTATATAGTCTTTCCCCTAGAGCATACCTGCAGTCTTAGAAACCTTCTCAAAGCTCATAAAGAAAAGACTCATAAGTGTTTTGGAGTTGGCATTCAAGATTAAAGATATTTGATTTCCATCTCTGTATCTTACTTTGTTAGGATTTATGTCTTTTGTGTTTGTGCCCTATAATATCTACTATTGTACTTTACACAGAATAATAAAGATTAAATAACTATGCTGGAAGAAAAGTTATAAACAACCTAGAGACAGAGGCAGAGACATTACTTTGCCAATAAAGTCCATCTAGTCAAAGCTATGGTTTTTCCAGTACTCATGTATGGATGTGAGAGTTGGACTATAAAAAGAATTGATGCTTTTGAACTGTGGTGTTGGAGAAGACTCTTGAGAGTCCCTTGGATTGCAAGGAGATCCAACCAGTCCATCCTAAAGGAAATCAGTCCTGAATATTCATTGGAAGAACTGATGTTGAAGCTGAAACTCCAATAGTTTGGCCACCTGATGCAAAGAACTGACTCATTGGAAAAACCCTGGTGCTGGAAAGATTGAAGGTGAGGGAGAAGAGGATGACAGAGGATGAGATGATTGGATGGCATCATCGACCTGATGGACATGAGTTTGAGTAAGCCCTGGGAGTTGGTGATGGACAGGGAGGCTTGGCATGCTGCAGTCCATGGGGTTGCAAGGAGTCAGACTTGACTGAGTGACTGAACTGAACTGAATAATTTATGGTTAAATGGGTATAAGTCATAATGTGGTAGAATTTGATTTACTGTAAGGAAGGATCTTTTCTTTTATTATCATTGAATAATTTATTTCTAGATATTACTTGACCTCATCTTATGCCAGGCACTGTGTTATGCATTTGAGACTCAAGGATTAATTCATTCACTGGGGCCTGAAATGGAGACAGAAAAGGACATCTCAAAGCAGACAGGATGTCTGCACAATGATGGGTTATAAATGTTTCTGGATGTAGCTCACCACTGGGGAGTGGGGCTGCCTGGGCACCTACTGAATTGCTATTCACAAAGAAAAGGGTATCACGAGTGGCTGGACCCCCAAAATACATCTTAGTATACAGAAGCAGACTGGCAGGAGTACATGTTATAGCTTTGACTGCAGGTTTTGAAATTCTTGTTTCAAATTTGCAAATGAAAGTACTCAGTCATCAGATGGATTAACTGCTTGTCTTCTCTTGTACTTCTTCTTCGTATGTAAATGTGCATAAATATCTTGCTCCAAGAATACTCTTAATGTCATTCATTCAAAAAATATTTATCGAAAGCCTCCTAGTAGCTCTCATTATGTCCTGATATAGCAACGAATAAGACGCAGTCATTATTTTCCAGAAGCTTTCACTTTGGGAAATGGAGGACAGGAAACAAATGAATATTTTAGGCAAAGGCAGTAAGGCAGCACATGCTGTTTTTTGTCACAATGCTTGACCCAAGAAATTCTCTCTCCCTTCCCCATTCCCACCCACCATATCATCATGAGGCACTCGATGCATTTTTTAACATCTAAAAACCTCTCTGTTCCATAACTGCTAGTGAGAACACCAGCTGTCACTGTAGCTTTCAAATCTCCCTGGAGCCCTAAATAACAGTGACACACCTGTGCCAAGTGGCCCCCCAGCAGGTGCCAGGGATCCCGTCTGTAACACCCATAACAATGAAATATTTGGTACTTACTTCCTGCAAGGCTCTCATGAGTAGCTCTGTAAGACTTCAGCTCTTCTTCACCAAAGTTAGTATCCTGATAAATATAATAAGATAAAGATGTAGGCAATGTTAGCTGAATAAGTCTTTGTAAGACATATGTCAGGCACCCCCCCACCACAAAAAAGAAATCCTGCAGGTGAGAGAAAAGATCAAAGCTTCTGAACTTCAGTTATTGTTTATTGAATACTTAGGTGATTAAGCAGTTGCAGTTTATGAAAATTCCTAACTTTAGGTGAGGGGTTGGATAGCACAGTGAAGAAGGCTATGCTAAATGCTAGACTAGAAACTTGAACTGAGACTGTGTTAATAGGAGATGAAGGCTAATATTTGGCTACATGGACTGAGACAGTTTCCAGTGAATAGAGTCAATCTTATCTGATGTCCCTCGCATTTGTTTCCATATACTGAATAATAAAATAGATAGGAAAAAGGCACCCAAGGAATGTTAACAAATTGTTTTAAGGTGAGAGAAATTGCTGAGGGCTGAAAATGTCAGAGATTTCCTTTCAAAATTTAGTTTAATATGACCTACATTCTTGGGTGGAATTACATGCTGTGCGTGGAAGGGAAGGTTTTTCTACAAACATCCCTTCCCAGCAAACAGATTATAAACATTTTTCAGAGCAGGAACTGTGTCATAGTAATTTCTTCATTCCAACAGTGGTTCTGACTCCCTGTCCACATTGAAATAGTATGCACTCAGGAAGTGCTGGTTGAATGTATATTACCAGTGGCCTTGTATACCTTGATAAAAACACAGACAAACATACTAATTCTCAAATCACTGACACTAGTGGCCACTCCAGCTGCTTTCCAGCCCCCTTTTGGTTACTCACTGGACCATGATGGGTGGACATGGGCTTCAGGGGAGGGAGGCTCAGCTGCTGCCAAGGCTTCCCTGGTGGCTCAGAGGGTAAAGAATCTGCCTGCAATTTAGGAGACCTGAGTACGATCCCTGGGTCAGGAAGCTCCCCTGGGGAAGGAAATGACAACCCACTCCAGTATTCTGGCCTGGATAATCCCATGGACAGAGGAGCCTGGTGGGCTACAGTCCACGGGGGTCACAAAAGAGTTCAACACAACTGAGCAACTAACACTCTCTGTCAGCTGCCTCCAGCCCAGGGAGTGTGTTGTGTGCATGTGAGCCAGTCATGGTGACTCCACTGGGAATGGAGTAGGCCTGAGAATGTGCCCAGGAAGACGGAGGGAAGGAGGGAATGCCAGCTTGGGGGTGGGCATCGGGGTTCCAGAAAGGCTTCTGGTTTCTTAAAAAGAGATGCCCATGGAGAGAAGTCCCCACTTTGGCCTCTGAATCCCACCCTGTGAGGAGAAGATAGCTGGCAGAGAATATTTTGAGAACAGATGACACAATGAGGATGGCACCTCAGAAAAGTAGATGCCCATGACTACATTGCTGGAGAAGGCACTGGCACCCCACTCCAGTACTCTTGCCTGGAAAATCCAATGGATGGAGGAGCCTGGTGGGCTGCAGTCCATGAGGTCGCTAAGAGTCCGACAAGACTGAGCGACTTCACTTTCACTTTTCACTTTCATGCATTGGAAAAGGAAATGGCAACCCACTCCAGTGTTCTTGCCTGGAGAATCCCAGGGACCGGGGAGCCTGGTGGGCTGCCGTCTGTGGGGTCACACACAGTTGGACACGACTGAAGTGACTTAGCAGCAGCAGCAGCAGCAGCAGCATGACTACATTGCAGAACATTGAATTAAGCAACCCTGAATATATTGTAACTCTTCATTGCCTTTGTGACAGGATACAGTTTCTTTTTTCTTACCTTTTTAAAGGTGTTTTATGTTTTATTGCAATATGATAGCTTAATGTGTTGTGTGAGTTTCTGGTCTACAACTTCAAGAATCAGCCGTATGTATCATATATGTCCTCTTCCTGAGTCTCCCTCTGAACCCACCATTCCACCCTTCTAGGTCATCACAGAGCATGAATGTGTTCTCTGTGATATATGGAGCTTCCCATTAGCCATTTTACACATGGTGATGTGTATATATCAACGCTACTTCCTCAGTTAATCCTCCATCTATTAACTCATATATATGAAATCTGTAAAAGTGGTCCTGATGAACCTGTTTGCAGGGCAAGAATAGAGATGCAGACATGGAGAACGAACTTATCAGTGTAGAGGGGGAATGACAGTTTATTTATTAAGTCATTTTTCAGTGTGGTCATCTGTTACTTGCAGCCTAGATTAGCCTGTAAGCTCAGTGGATTAATTAAACATATGGTACTGTGGTGCAAATGAAATAAAAGACCTCTCCCTGTGTGCAGAAACTCAGAAGGATTTATTCAGCAAATATTTCTTCAGAGCTTACTGATTTTCACAAACTGATAAATGAAGAGATAAATTTATTCGATTGAGGTTTTGGACTCTAGCACAAACATGAAATGGATAGTAAAAAAACAGTTAGTATTCACCATGCAAGTTCTTTATATGCATGAAAGGCTTGTCTTTGAGACTCTTTTTTAAGCCAAAAGTGAAAAATAGAAATAGCTAAATTGGATAACCACTCACATGATATTGCAATTTTATGAGACATGCCATCCTCATGGTTTAATGAATACTATTACTCTGATACTTTTTAATTTATTCAGTTTTTGCACTTCCCAAACCCTATTTTATTTTTATATATGTCCAATGTAGAGAATTTAGAAAGTCATGCTTTTGAATATGCTATTTAGTTTAAGGAAATGTTAAATAGATAATTATCCTATGTGAACAGGTGTTTTAAAATGCTGTTTCTTTATATTCTAGGTGCAAAGGCATTGCTGTCTTTACTTCTCTTTTTTATCTTACAGTAGCAAAAGAGATGACCTGTAGTTCAACCTTCCTCTGAAATTGGTATTTTTCTAACTTAAAATGCAACTTTGTTCACACCTGAGACCCTTGGAGAATAAATAAAACCTGCATTTCTTTTTCAAGTAGTATCCTGTCAATTTAAGAAGAAAACAGAAGCTCAGTTCAGTCACTGGCTTCTCATAGCATGACATTTGTAACAGTCTCAAAGAAGATTGGTAACTTTAGCTCAATTTAAAGGTTAGAATTTTATTGCATATGTTTCAAAATAAAAACTAGTCAGATTTTAAAATACTTACTCATGGTTTACGATTAAAAAATATAAAATAACAGTTCAGAGCAACAGATAGACTGGCAAGAAAGACTTGAGAAGATGTGAGCAGAACATTCTATCTTTTCTCTTCTTTTGCAAAAACAGTAGTAACAGAAGAACCTAGAACTTGCTTTCCCTGACTAGTGACATCATACTTAATGTGAAAACATTATACATAGGGTTCTACTATCTAAACGGCCGCTTTTGAGCTCCATCTATCATTCATTAAGATCTCAGCCAGTGCTTGTATAATGGTGGACCACTGTGAGTCTTGACCCAGAAAATAGCTTCGGATTTCTTTTCCTCTTCATGTAAGAGATTAGCCAATTATTATTAATAGGTGTGTTCCCAGGGAAGCCAGACAGATGCTGGTATACCATTAGTCCTTGTTTGCCATATCAGCTCAGTTCAGTCGCACAGTCATGTACAACCCTTTGAGGTCGCATGGACTGCAGCACGTCAGGCGTCCCTCTCCATCACCAACTCCTGGAGCTTGCTTAAACTCTAGTTTGAGTAAACTCTGGGAGTTGGTGATGCACAGAGAGGCCTGAAGTCCTGCAGTCCATTGGGTCGCAAAGAGTCAGACACAACTGAGCGACTGAACTGAACTGAATTGAGTCGGTGATGCCGTCCAACTCTCTCATCCTCTGCTGTGCCCTACTCCTCCCACTTACAATCTTTCCCAGCATCAGGGTCCTTTCTAATGAGTCAGTTCTTTGCATCAGGTGACCAAATATTGGAGTTGAAGCTTTAGTATCAGTCCTTTCAATGAATAATCAGGATTGATTTCCTTTAGAATTGACTGGTTTGATCTCCTTGATGTCCAAGGGACTTTCAAGAGTCTTCTTCAACATGCTTTTCTTGTTCAAAAGCATCAATTCTTCAGCACTCAGCCTTCTTTATGGTCCAACTCTCACATCCATCCACGACTACTCTAAAAACCATAGCTTTGACTATACAGACCTTTGTTGGAGCAGTAATGTCTCTGCTTTTTAATATGCTATCTAGGTTGGTCATAGCCTTTCTTCCAAGGAGCAAGCATCTTTTAATTTCATGGCTGCAGTCATCATCTGCAGTGATTTGGAGCCCAAAAAATAAAGTCTGTCACTGTTTGCCATACAGTCTTCTAGTTTTCTAGCATAAATTAGAGTTGGACTCTGACAATGCCTACTTGGGTTCACAGATAGATTTATATAAACACAATTGTGTCATTCTTAATATTCATTAGATATAAGTATGAATTGTTCTTTATTAAAAGCCACACTTTTCCTTCTGTTTCATCTAAAAAAAGATTCCAGATTACGACAGGAGTGGTCTGACAAGAAAACAAGCTCAAATTATATTGACATATGTTGTATAAGCCAAAATATATTGCCATCATTTTTATTGAGAAATAGTTGATGTATAACATTATATTAGTTTCAGGTCTACAACACAATGATTTGATATTTGTATATACTGCAAAATGATCACTACCATGTCTCATTAACATTGATCACCACACACAGTTACAATTCTTTTGTGTGGTGAACACTTTTAACACCTACTTTCTTAGAAACTTCCAAATGTACAAGTATTATTAATTATAGACACCATGCTATACATTACTATTTTATAACTGGAAGTTTGTACTTTTTCATTACCTTTACAGATTTTACAAGCATTTTCAGTGGTGGGAAACAGTATCTTGCGAAGTATTATCTATCAGCTCATACAATGTCTTTATCCATTTAACATCTGCTAAATGTTAGGGATAGTGGCTCAGATGGTTAAAAAATCTGCCTGCAAGGCAGGACCCCTGGGGTTTGATCCCTAGGTTGGGAAGATCCCCTGAACAAAGGAATGGCAACGCACTCTAATATTCTTGCATGGGGAATTCCATGGAGAGAGGAACCTGATGGGCTACAGTCAGGGGGTTCACAAAGGGTCAGATACAACTGAGCAACTAACACTTCCAAATATTAGGGACTATGCATGGTGCTAGCACTAAAGAGAAGCTTGCCTATGGCGGTGACTAGCACCAGAACAACTGGATGTATAAAGGGTTGACCTGAGAAAAAGATCCCATGAATATTAACCTCATTTGTTCATTTCTTCCCTCTTGATCTAAATAACTGATTTAGATAAACCTGATTGTCTGCTATTAAAGTTACAGTAGGTAATACGAGTAAGTCATGATGTCATAAATAAAGAATAAAATTTATCTCTGCTACAAATAAGCAAGTAACTTCCTGTTTTGGAAGAAGTGGTAATAATAAAGATGAATACATAAGGTTCCCTTGACTTTTAAACACTAATAAACATTAAGTATTTATGTAATATTGTTGCTGTTTGGAGGCTAAGTCATGTTCAATTCTTTACGACCTCGTGAACCGCAGCACATGAGGCTTCCCTGTCCTTCACTATCTCGCTGAGTTTGCTGAAACTCATGTCCTTTGAGTCAGTGATACCACTCAAACATCTAATCCTGTTGCCCGCTTTTCCTCCTTCCCTCAATCTTTCCCTGCATTAGGGTCTTTTCCAATGAGATAGTTCTTCACATCAGGTGGTCAAAATATTGGAGCTTCAGATTCGGCACCAGTCCTTCCAATGAATATTCAGGACTGATCTCCTTTAGGATGGAATGGTTTGATCTCCTTGCTCTCCAAAGGACTCTCAAGAGTTCTCTAGCATCACAGTTTGAAAGCCTCTGTTCTTTGGTGCTCAGCCTACTTTATGGTCCAACTCTCACATCCATACATGACTACTGGAAAAACCATAGTTTGACTATAGGGACCTTTGTTGGCAAAGTGATGTCTCTGCTTTTGTATTAAACTGTCTAGGTCTGTCATAGGTTTTCTTCCAAGGAGCAAGCCTCTCTTAATTTCTTGGCTGCAGTCACCATCCACAGTGATTTTTGGAGTCCAAGAAAATGAAATCTGACACTGTTTCTACTTTTCCCCCATCTATTTGCCATGAAGTGATGGGACCGGATTTCATAATCTTAAGTTTTTGGAATGTTGAGTTTTAAGCCAGCTTTTTCAGTCTCTTCTTTCACCTTCATCAAGAGGCTCTTTAGTTCCTCTTCACTTTCTGCCATTAAATACCATTAAAGTGGTTTCATCTGTGTATCTGAGGTTGTTGCTATTTCTTTCAACAATCTTGATTCCAGCTTGTGAGTCATCTAACCAGTATTTCACATGATGTACTGTGCATATAAGTTAAATAAGCAAGGGTGACAATATATAGCATAACACGCCTTTCCCAATGTTGAACCAGTTGATTGTTCCATGTCTAATTCTAACTGTTGCTTCTTGACCTGCATACAGGTTTCTCAGGAGGCAGGTCAGGTGGTCTGGTATTCCCTCTCTTCAAGAATGTTCCACAGTTTGTTGTGCTCCTCACAGGTCTTTAGCATAGCCAATGAAACAGAAGTGGATGGTTTTCAGAATTCCCTTGCTTTTTGTATGATCCATTGGATGTTAGCAATTTGATACCCAGTTCCTCTGCCTTTTCTCAATCCACCTTGTACATCTAGACGTTCTCAGTTCACGTCCTGCTGAAGCCTAGCTTGAAGGATTTTGAATATAATCTTGCCAGCATGTGAAATGAGTGCAAATGTACAGTAATTTTTCCATTCCTTGGCATTGTCTTTCTATGGGATTGGATTGAAAACTGACCTTTTCCAGTCCTGTGGCCACTGCTGAGTTTTCCAAAGTTGCTGGCATATTGAGTATGGCACTTGGACAGCATCATCTTTTAGGATCTGAAATAGCTCAGCTAGAATTCTATCACCTCTGTTAGCTTTATTCATAGCAATGCTTCCAAAGGCCCACTTGACTTCACACTCCAGGATGTCTGGCTCTAGGTCAATGAAAACACCATCATGGTTTCTGGGTCATTAAGAGCTTTTTTGTACAAGTCTGGGTATTCTTACCACCTCTTCTTAATGTTTACTGCTTCTATTAGGTCCTTGTCATTTTTGTCCCTTATTGTGCCTATCTTTGCATGAAATATTCTCTTGGTATCTCCAGTTTTCTTGAAGAGATCTCTAGTCTTTTCCATTCTGTTGTTTTTCCTGTATTCCTTTGCATTGATCACTGAGAAAGGCTTTCTTGTCTCTCCTTGCTATTCTTTGGAACTCTGCATTCAAATGGGTATATCTTTCCTTTTCTCCTTTGCCTTTTGCTTCTCTTCTTTTCTCAGCTACTTGTAAGGCCTCATCAGACAACCACCTTGCCTTTTTGAATTTTTTTTTTCCTTGGGGATGATTTTTGTCACTACCTCCTGTTCAGTATTATGAACCTCCATCCATAGTTATCTGCCTGTCAGATCTAGTCCTTTGAATCTATTTGTCACCTCGACTCTCTGGGGATATATTTAGTAAATGCTAGCTTTGTGAAAAACATTATTTCAACCTAACATTCATTAATATTCTGAATAATATGTAAATGATGTGCTATAGAACTTTAATTTGCCCAGAGATTTCTTTGCTTCTGGACAGGTAAACCACACAGTTTTCCTACATTATTCCCAAGCAAATATTCATTCAAGTAGTATTTATCAGGTCCCCACTATGAATGATAGTGCTATGCAGAAATTCATAATCTTTTTAAACAAGCAAGAGAAAAGCTACATATAGGGTAACAAGGAGACTTAAAATATGATTCGGTGTTAAAGTGAATGGTATAAACAAGACCAGCTTCCCTGTTGGTTCATACAGTAAAGAATCCACCTGTAATGCAAGAGATGTGGGTTCAAACAATGGGTTGGGAAGATCCCCTGGAGGAGGGCATGGAAACCCACTCTGGTATTCTTGCCTAGAGGATCCCGTGGACTGAGGATCCTGGCAGGCTACAGTCCATCGGGTCACAAAGAGTCAGTCATGACTGAGTGGCTCAGCATACATGCACAGAAGCGAGGGACGCCGTTCTGTCTCTGTCCCTGTACTAGACTCTGTTCATCATTTCCATTTTTTTCCCATTTACTACAGAAACAAGTTCAGAACCCTTTTTAAGATAGTGCTGCAGGAAGCAATTACCTTTTAGTTTACCTACTGGGGAAACTATTTGCCATCTCTAACAGGCACATTCTAAAGAAAATCAAGACTGCTTACTCAAATTTGTTTTCTGGGGCCTCACAACAATTTTTCTTCCTTTGTAGTAATAAAGTTGTCCTCTGTAAATCATCTACTCATCTTTCACGATTGACCATGTCTCCCACCGTCACTGCAATGGTTTAGAGTAAAATAACAATGAGATATTATTTAGGGCATGCATAGATATGCTCCCATCTGGAAAACAAGGTGAGTCAAACTATCATGTCAGTGTATGGGCAGCAAGTAAACACTGCGGTGGTGACTGGCATTGTTCATTGATTTCCAGTTCTCCTTTTCTTTCAGTTACCCACTCTGTAGAAGTTAAGGTCTGGCCATGTGATTAGCTTTAGTCCATGATATGTAAACAGAAGTATTTAAAAAACCAATGGGCAAATCTTCATGTCCTGATTTCTCCCTGCTATAACTGTTAATTTTATAATGAGCCTCATTAGCTCTGGTCCTAGAGTAAGAACAAAGGAATAGGGCCCCACTGACCCAAAGTGGATGTGAAGTATGAGCAAGGAATAAAATTTTATTGTTAAAACCACTGAGATTTACACCGGCATGATTTCACCTCTAGAGACAAATACTTTCGATTACTATGTGTAGGTCAAGGGAAGAATCCATGGTGAGCCTTCTCAATAGTAACAACATTGAAGGGAATCTATAGTATGAGATTTGATTAGGAAACCAAAGTCTCAACCACTCTAAAATCTGTCCATTGTAAGACCCAACATTGATCTAGTAATAGCTTTTGTGGAGAAAAGAGATTCACATTGAAAGTAGACAAAACCCTTTTTAAAAAAAAAAAAAAATGATAATAGCATGAATTTATCCATTAAAGTAAAAGATCTATTTTATTTATCATCTTAGCACAAGGCTTTCTTTTAATTGTCTCAAAAGTCTTCAAATTATTAGTCCTTCCGCATAGACACATAGTTTCAAGGTAACCTGTGTGCGTGTAAAAGAAAGAGAGGTCTTGACATGCTTAGCTTACTACTTTTAGGGACCAAGAGAATTTTTAAAATACTGAATAATGGGCATTCATCTGCATTTTTTGTTTAATAAATCATATCATTTTTCATATGAGTTTTTGTTGTTGTTGTTCACTTACTAAATCCCATCTGACTCTTTGAGACCCCATGGACTGCATCACACTAGACTCTCCTTTTCTTCACTGTCTCCTGGAGTTTGCTCAAATTCATGTCCACTGAGTCAGTGATACTATCCAACCATCTCATCCTCTGCTGCCCCTTCTTTTGCCTTCAATCTTTTCCAACATTAGGGTTTTTTCCAATGAGTCATCTATTTGCATCAGGTGGCCAAGTTATTGGAGCTTCGGATTCAGCACCAGTCCTTCCAATGAATATTCAGGGTTGATTTCCTTTAGGATTTACTGGTTTTATCTCCTTGCAGTTCAAGGGACTCTCAAGAGTCTTCTCCAGCACCATAATTCAAAACTATCAATTCTTCAGCACTCAGCCTTTTTTATGGTCCTACTCTCACATCCGTACATAACTACTGGAAAAACTATAGCTTTGATTATATGGATGTTTGTTGGCAAAGTGATGTCTCTGCTTTTCAACATGCTATCTAGGTTTGTCATAGCTTTACTTCCAAGTAGCAAGTATCTTCTGATTTCATGGCTGTAGTAATCGTCTGCAGTGATTTTGGAGTCCAGAGGAAAAAAATGTCACTGCTTCCTCTTTCCCTTTCTATTTGCCATGAAGTGGTAGGACCAGAAGCCATGATCTTAGTTTTTTGAATCTTGAGTTTTAAGCCAGCTTTTTCACTCTCCTCTTTCACCTCATCAAGAGGCTCTTTAGTTCCTCTTTGCTTTCTGCTATTAACATGGATCTGCATATCTGAGGTTGTTGATATTTCTCCCAGCAATTTTGATTCCAGCTTTGATTCATTCAGCCTGGCATTTTACATAATGTACTCTGCAAAGAAGTTAAATAAGCAAGGTGACAATATAGAGCCTGGACATACTCCTTTCCCAATTTCTAACCAATTAGTAGTTCCATGTCCATTTCTAACCATTGCTTGCTGACCCACATATAGGTTTCTCAGGAGACAGATAAGGTGGTCTGGTATTCCCATATCTTTAAGAATTTTGCACAGTTTGTTGTGATCCACACAACCAAAGGCTTTAGTGTACTCAATGAAGCATAAGTAGATATTTTTTCTGGAATTCCCTTGTTTTCTCTATGATCCAATGGATATTGGCAATTTACTCTCTTTTTTCTGAATTTTCAAAACCCATTTTGTACATCTGGAAGTTTCCGGTTCACATACTGCTGAAGCCTAGCTTGAAAGACTTTTAATATAAATGATTTATGTATGTTAAACAATTATCTTAAAAACTACCAGCTTTTGACATATAGGTGTTTATCAACATCAGAGTGCATGAATTGTTTGCATTAATATCTCATAGATTTGACAATTCTTTGACCTATTCTGAGATATATAGTAATTCCTGCCTTTATTTTCGTTGTCTGAAGTGAGAAGAGAATTTGTTTCCTTGAATCTCAACAACAAATCAAAATTCAGCTTTATTTACTTGCATATATCTTCTCAGCTTTGGTTCTCTAAAGCACTTGATTATTCTTTACAAAAGAATGAGGATGAGATATCATTACTTTATTGTATTTACATTTAATACCTTTTTTGTCCTCAGTTATATGCATAAAAACTTTATTTTAGTGATACATCATAGTGCAATGTTGATAAAGGCTTTTTGAATGACAATGAGATATCCAAATATAAGCTATAATTCATCTCTACATATGGTGCTACCAGTGAAAATATGTGAGATTGAAATCAGATTAACAGTTATCTCCTAAATGTTGCTAGATTTGCACACACAAAAGCTATGACAGTTGTGTCCCAATTTGCTCTATGTTCAAACACCTGGACATGTTAGATGTTCTAATACCTTCAACAGTATTCATAAGTTATAGCTCCAATTTGAAATATTAATATGTGAATTAAGTGTTCTGGAATTCAGTGAACTTTGATATTGAAAAATGACTGACTCTATAAATAATATGACAGTCATATAGTTTAATAAGCATTTAAGTTCAGCAGCAACACAGAAGCTTCCAAGGTGACGTTCATGGTAAAGAACCCGCCTACCAGTGCAGGAGACTTAAGAGAGAAAGATTCGACCCCTGGGTTGGGAAGATCCCCTGGAGGAGGGCATGGCAACCCACTCCAGTACTCTTGCCTGGGGAATCCCATGGACAGAGGAGCCTGGTGGGCTACAGCCCATAGGCTTGCAAAGAGTCAGACATGACTGGAGAGACTTAGTAGTACACATGCATACATTGATGTGGATATTTTTAATATGTATATATCATATTAGATATAACTAATATACATGTTAAGTAATATGTTAATTTATATTTTGAAAATATAACTATATACATACATATATAAACCACAGATAATAAACCATGAGATTCTTATATTAACTCCCAATTAGTTTTCTCTTAAGAATTGATGAGCTCTTTAGTCAGGTGTGATTAGCAAACTGTTTTGTCTTTGAATATAAATCAAGTTTCTAATTATTAGGGTATTGCAAGATCATCTCTGTCACACACTATTCCATTCCATATCAGCTTTGTTGAACTGATTACTTCCTCCAGAAACTTACCCTGTAAAATAATTTCAGAAAATTCTCACTTTTTGTGAATAAACAAAGGTCATACTTTAGCTTTCCTTCACAATATTTATAAAAGTGTTAGTTTTTCTATAATAAGTGTTTTCTAGAAAAAATACTAAATCTACTTTCTGGGAACTTTTTTTTTTTTTTAATTTTGCCTGTTACTTTCCTGTATATCAGAACTATGTTCAATTCAGTTCAGTCGCTCAGTCATGTCCGACTCTCTGTTATGTTGGCACTGGGAAAAGCAGATATTTTTGTCATTAGGGTTGTCTTGCTTTCTGGGTGTTAACTTGGTGTGGTTGAAAAGATCTTGCTCTTCAGCAGCGTCGTCTATAGTGTTATCTGTCATCCTGCTCTACAGTCCCTTCCCCCTCTGCCACAGTTTTGAACATTATTGTCTCATTTTTTTCACATCCTTTACATGGTAAACAACATCCCAACACAGAGACTATAGTATAAGAAGAATTACCAGAGGATTAATTAATCTGAATTATCCTAAAGTGATAAAAGTGGCTTCCCTTGTGCGTCAGGGGTAAAGAATCCACCTGCTGATGCAGGACGTGCAAAAGATGCAGGTTCAGTCCCTGGGTCTGGAAGATGCCCTGGAGCAGGAAATGGGAACCCACTGCAGTATGTTTGCTGGGAAATCCCACGGGCAGAGGAACCTGGCAGGCTACAGGCCAGGGGGTCACAAAGAGTCAGACGTGACTTAGCAGTTGAACAGCAGTGTGATAAAATAGAGCATGTTTATTTTACTGCAATCATTTTCACTGATTTCAATTTTCAAAAAACTGAGACCACAAATAATTTCCATTTTAATATAATTTAATAATCACTTCTACGTGTGTGTGTGTGTGTCAGTCACTCAGTTGTGTCTGACTCTTTGCAACCCATAGACTGTAGCCCACTGGGCTCCTCTGTCCATGGAATTCTCCAGGCAAGAATGCTGGAGTGCGTTGCCATGTCCTTCTTTCCTGGGATCAAACCCAGGTCTTCCGCATTGCAGGGAGATTTTTTGCCATCTGAGCTACCAAGAAAGCCTCAACCACTTCTCTAGCCTACCTATAAAATACAAGTGGTTTTGAAAGAAAGCGTGTAATTGCTCACTGTTGTACAATAATAAGACAAACCCTTGTTCATTAAGAGATCTTGTGAGGTGAGGAATAATAAGCACCAATGTGGGCATTACTACCCCCTGGTAATTATAACTGGAAAATGTTCAAAAGGACATTGTGATACTCTTTTTTTTTTCTTTCTTTTTTGATAGACTCAGATTTTTAAAGAAGAATAATTTTGAGTTCAGGGAATTTTCAGTTGATTACAAAAATATTGTCTCCACATTGTTACTCTAAGGAATGTTGTTTATATAACACTAATACTTTGTGTGAAAAGGAATTACAATTTTTAAAAAAAGATATATAAGTGGGAAACAACCAACTCCCTCCTGCTCAAATCTTTATAAACAGAAAGGTTTTGTATTACTACTGAGTTCTTAGAAAAATCTCTGCTAGAGAATTCTAAATAAATCCTGATGCTTAATCGGCTTTGCGCTTGAGTTGCTTAAAAGCAGAGTGATCACGGGGGATGATTGTTTTTAGAGCTGTTATATAGGCTTTTGGAAGACTGGTTCTTTCCAAGACGATGTGTCAGATGTTAACCCAAAATTCCTTAATGAAAATTGGCCCACTAGCAGTCCCTGGAGGAAATTAGTTCATTGATTGCAAGCTTCAGTGCCTTAAGAAACATTGAGGGAAATAGAATGTTGAAAATGCTTTCACGCTGATTTTTAAACTAACATTGTTAACAAAGTCTAATTTTCACCTTTAGCAGTTCACAGGGTGAGCCAACCCTGTGCTTTTTAAGCTAGGAGTTAATTTATGAAAAAGTATCTAATTAAATTCACTTTAATCCCAGTTGGCCTTTTCTAATAATTATGTTTTATGGCCTGATCTATTAATGGACATTCATTTTAAAATTAGGGACTCCTGCCCTAGTCTTTTATGTTCTCCATCACTCCCTTGCTTCTTTTTCCCTTTTCAGCGATACATTGTGTGCTGTCTCACTGATGAAGGTACTAATTTGCTAAGTTCTAAGATACTTTTGTATAAGATGATGTGATTGTTGAGGGATAGTACAAAGATTAGAGGGAGGTAGTAGTAATAATAATCATGCATTAGCCAGTCACAGGTCTCACTGTTGATTAGCCTTGCTGAACTTTCTATTCTAAATTAGATGGCTGCATAAGACGAGAACTTTGGGAGACTTGTCAGTCACCCGATTTTCATCCACCGCTTGCTCGATCTGAGAGTAGATCCCAACTACAGCAACAAACTCTCCCGCTTTAGTCCAGCGTGGTTCTTCTTTCTTGGTCACAGGTTTTTAAAGACTGGGGCGGACTGACTCTGCTGAGCTTGGTGGTGCATGTCTTGCTGGAAACAGTGCAGAAAAAGAGGCAGTTCTTTGACAATTAATGTCTGAACTGAACGGCAAGCAGGATCATTTCAATGGAACTCTTTCCAAAATAGTCCTTTAAAGTTCGTGCAAGATGTGTTCCCACAAACGTCAGGCACACTTAGAAATAAACTATTTGGGCATTTTAAACTGCCTTTCATTTATTATCTTACTCAAAATGCTTTTCAGTGTTTAGGAATTCTGCCTATTCATTATTCGCAGTAACCTTTCATCCATGTATGTATTTAACAGCTCTGTTTCGAAAGTCTCCATATGCCCAGACTGGTGAGGTTCTGACGTTACCTTGGTAAACAAGACATTGTCCTTTCCCTCAAGATATATAATATTCTGCATGTGATTTTTTTTTAACTTTTCTGTGAACCTTTCAAAGAAATTATAAAGCATCTTTTAGTAACTTTAGTTTAAGTCCCTGTACCCAACCAGCTTCAGGTAGAAACCTTTACTTAATTTTTTAAAAAGCAAGATAGAATACATTGCTTACTTTACATTGTCTACTTTAAAGGATTTATTTACATTCCTCCATAATGTGTTCAGCACAAGTTGATGGGCTAAGTGGCCAGGGGCACTTAACAACAATTGATAAAATATCCATTTGTACACCTATTTTAGATGATAGCATACAACTATATATACAATCACTGATAGATGGGAAAAGTGTTTATCCCGCTGAAGATTTTGGATTTCAGATTCCTTGGTCTCCTTATTACCTCGCATCTGTCAGTCAAACCACTGGCAGTTCTGCCTTCTTGAAGGAAAATCGTTGAGGTGTCCTGTCATTTGGACCTGAAAAGAATCTTAAATATATTATTCAGCCTCTGAACTATTAGTTTAGGAAACAGAAGCCAGAAAAATGACATGGTGTGTCTGATGCTGCTGTTGATTGTAGTGAAGAAAGACCTACTTGATGTCGCTGCATTCAAAACTTCTCTTTTCCATATACCAGCCAGCCTTCCGTTCTCTTTAACTTCTGTGTGTTGGTTTCATTACCTGTTAAAGTAATATAACAAAATTAAATTTAAAAGAAAAAACAGAATGAAAGCAGTGGTAATTACTGCAATATTTACTTTTTATCAACTTATGGTAGACTTACAAAATTGGATGCTTGTAAAATATATTGCACCCCACAAAAATTAAGTGGTTGTAACGTGGCTGTTTGGCAGCAGAAGTTTGGTTTATATAACACTTAACTACATGCTCATCAAACATTGTTCATATTACATATTGTATGATTGTGAAATAACCATTTTATAAATGAAATTTTATAATAAATCCCTTTGCAAATTGGGAATTTCCTGAAGCACTGACCATTCTTTTCTTTTGGCTTAGAGCTGTAGTATATTGGGTTTGTGGCTAACACTCATGATGCTGGCTCCTGGATGTCTTAGAGAGACAGTGGAGCAAGTGAGTATCCCTGTATGTTCTACTGAATTTGTGTGAGGTGCCACAGTCTGCAGAGATCACCGTTTATTCCTATGGAATCACTGATGAAATATTTTAATTCTTTAATAACAGCATTTACCATATGGATCACAGGCTGTCATAGATAATATTATGATCTGAGAAGAAAAAATAAACCATTATTTGTGATTTCATTCCTCCTTAAACATAACTTGAAGCAGTAGGTTACCAGATGTATCTGTTGGGGCCAAGAACAACTATTCCATGAAATGGGGAACATTAGATAGATAATTTCCAAAGTAGATAGTTCTTACCCTAGTTCATTCTGTATATAATATGATGTCCTCAAGAATGTTTCAAGGTCAAAGACAGGAAAATGAGCCCAAGACAGGTCATAAGGCAGGGAGGTAAGATGAAAACTCAGAGATGAGATATAGAGTCAAGCAGGGCAGTGAAGGAGTCTGGGAAGTCAAGAAGGTTCCACCGAAGAGTAGAAAGAATGATACGGCCAGTGGTTCTCACAGTTTAGGGAGCTCAGAATCACCTGGAGGGCTTAAAATAAAAGTGCTGGGCTCCACCGCCAGCCTTTCTGCTTCAGCAGGTCTGGGATAAGGTCTGATAATTTGCATTTCTGACAAATTCCCAGCTGATGATGCTGATCTGGGGACCACACTCTGAGAACAACAGCTGTTCAAGATGAATCCCAAAGTAAGTGATAGTGCCTCCAGGGATTTAAGGAGCTCCTGGGATACTTGGTTGGGCGAACTCAGTTTGCCAAAGAGTTAGGGACAGAATAAAAACATTTTGACTTTTCCTTTCATTTTAATTCACTTTTTTAAAAGCATCAAATTCATAACCCAAAGTAATGACTATGTGAAACTCTTTCTGTACTAAAATGTAAAATAAGAACTTATATTCTTGGCATGTAAAACATAAATCAAAATTATTCCCTCTCTATGAAAAATTATATATTTCATATTTTTGTAGTTTAACAACTCATACAATGTTCTGGTTAAGAATGTGTGCTCTGAAGACTGTCTAGGGTCAGATATTGATTTCACCACCTGCTTTGTGCCCTGAGGTCATAAGTTTCTTGAACTCTCCAAGCCTTCTTCTTAGTGGGGATATTACTAATTGCATACAGTTATTGTGAGGATTAAATGAAGTAACAAATTTAAACAACTTACTGGAGTTCCTGGCATACAGCATTAGTTATTATTGGAATACCAATGTAAATGCCTTCATTGAGGAATGTGACTTTGTATATAACACTTCAGAGTTATCTCAGGTTTAACCTGATAGGTTGCTCTCTGTTTCTATAATTCATTACAGCTGTTCTGCCAAGAATAGCCCTGAGTTTGGCATGAGGTTATACATTATATATAAACAATGTGATTCAGAAGTCAAAGTGATTATAGATAGCAAAGGATCTAAAATTGCCTCTAGCAAATTTCAGGCTAAGAAGGAAAACTCCCTTCTGTTACAGATACTTAAGAGCATCAAACCTGGGACCGGAGCATGGGACACTACTGCAGAGCCGTGCTCTGGGCTCCTGGTCGAGAGGCTGGGAGCTGGGACATCCGCTCCTCTAGCTACCTTTGCTCTTCCTAAGGCTGTCTCCCACACAAAAGCTAGCCAGGCAAGCACAAAACACTAAACACTGAATTAGTCAAAAAAATAAAAATAAAAATTGAAATTCCCATCCACATCAGAACATTTGTAAAAGGGAGAGAAGCCTTTGCATCTCACATGCTGACTCCTTGTTCATCTCCCTTGTCTTATTTTGGAAGCTTTAACAATCACTCTCCGCAACCCAATCTTTCAGTGGTTTCCACCAGCAATTTAGGCCTCCCTGACCAGGCTCACTGAATTATAGGCTTCGGAGTCAACTCTCTGTGGGAGGACGCAAATAGACTGCGGCTGCAGTTCTGCTTACAGAGGGGCCTAAAATGTCAAAATCTAAAATGCAAAGAACTCTGGACACTGGGAGATAGGAAAAATGGGCCCGCTGAGCGGTGCAATTCTCATACAGACCACCTGCAGTTAGGTCAGATATCACTGGTTAAGAGCCCAGGTCCCAAGACTGATCTTCAGTCACCTGCTGAAAATTGTGAGGTACCCAGGTTACCCATACTCCTTACCAATTCACAGTAAACTGAGGGCTTCCTATAACCCCCTCAGATTTGATAATTTGCTAGGGAAACTTACAGAATTCAAGAAAACACTGTAGTTATTATTACAGTTTTACAATAAAGGATACAAATCAGGACCTGCCAAACAAAGAGACACGTAGGGAGAGGTCTTGGAAGGTTCAAGCAGGAAGCTTCAAGTCCTCAGGACATGTCACCAGCATATGTGTGTGCCATGAACATATGTGTGTGTGTCATGAACAAGGAAACTCCCTCAAGCCACAGTGACCAGAGTTTTTATAAGAGTTTCATTCTACAGATATGATTGATTGGGTCACTGGCAATAGGCCAAGACACCTTACCTCCAGGGAGGTTGTGAAGTCAGATTGGTGTCAGAGCTGAAAGTCACTTGTTTAGTCTTTCTATCATAGCCAGTCCCCATCCTGAAACTACTTAGGGGCCCACAGTGAATCACCCCATCAGCATACAATCAGGTTTGGCCCCAAGGGCCTACTATAAATAATAAAAAAGACACCGGAATTCTAAGGGATTAGAAGTTCCCTTTTAGGAACCCAAGACAAAGATCAGACAAGTTCTTTATTATACAATATACAGAAAATAGAATTGGAACTATTTTAAGTCAGCAACAATGAAGGCCAAAAATTATGATCTTTTATGATGGAGAAACAACTAGAAAATGCCATTTGATTAAAAAAATACATGGTCATTAAATATCATTAGAGTCTTTAATTTGCTTTTCACTCACTTCTTTCACTCATTTGTTCTTTCATTCAGCAATATTTATTGAGTACCTCCTGTGCTAATCATTGAAGATATACTGTTACTCTGTCAATGAAAAAAAAAATGTATTTGTATAGTTGATCCGTGAACAAAGTAAGGTTTAGGGATGCCAGTACCTTACCAGGGCTTCCCGCTGGCTCAGCAGTAAAGAATCCTCCTGCAGCACAGGAGGTGCTGGTTTGATCCCTGGGTCAGAAAGTTCCCCCGGAAAAGGGCATGGCAACTGTTGACTAAAAAGATGCAAAGTGAGAGTTGCAGGTTAAGTTTTAATGGGGCAAAATGAAGACTGCATCCCAGGAGACAGCACCTCAGATACCTCTAAGGAATTGTTCAAAAAAGGCAGTGGGGAAGGTCAATATGTTGTGATGTTGTGAAGGGGGAATTCAGAGCAGTCAAGTACTTACTTTATGAAAGGTCTCTATTAGTCACGAGGATCTGGTGTCACCATGAATGGATTCAGTGCTTTTCTAGATGTGAGGAGATGCCTGGATTGGGATCATGAAACCAGTTTCTGAAAATATCTGACTATCTAAAGACCTGTTCCCCTGTTTCCCTGGAGCACCGTGTGCCTCACTCTCCGCGCGGAACTGCCTTCAGGGCATGTTGAGGGTCAACAGCTGCAGCAGCACAGGATTCAGTCTCTGCAGAGGCAGGTGGCAAATGCTCTTGGCAAATGCCAATTTGTAGTTGACACAACCCACTCCAGTATTCCTGCCAGGAGAGGAGCCCGGTGGGCTACAGTCCATGGGATGGCAAAGACTCAGACACCACTGTGCAACTAAGAGCATGTGTGCGCGCACACACACACACACACCCTACAGTCAAAAATCCACGTATAACTTTTGTTTCCGCATCCCCAACCAAACTTTACTCATACTTCACTGTTGACCAAAAACATTACTTCCCCCCCACCGCCCCGCTTTGGCTTTTGTTTGTTTGTTTTGGGCTGTGTTAGGTCTTCACTGTGCCATGCAGGCCTCTCTAGTTATTGCGTGGGCTTAGTTACTATGGCATGTGGTATTGAGTTCCCTGACCAGGGATTGAACCCATGGCTCCTGCATTGGAAGGTGGATTCTTTATCACTGGCCCACAACAGAAGTCCCCAGAAGCCTTACTGCTAAACAGTTGATTAACATATTTTGTATGTTATCAGTTCAGTTCAATTCAGCTCAGTCACTCAGTCGTGTCCAACTCTGCGACCCCATGAATTGCAGCACGCCAGGCCTCCCTGTCCATCACCAACTCCCGGAGTTCACTCAGACTCATGTCCATCGAGTCAGTGATGCCATCCAGCCATCTCATTCTCTGTCGTCCCCTTCTCCTCCTGCCCCCAATCCCTCCCAACATCAGAGTCTTTTCCAATGAGTCAACTCTTCACATGAGGTGGCCAAAGTACTGGAGTTTCAGCTTTACCATCATTCCTTTCAAAGAAATCCCAGGGTTGATCTCCTTCAGAATGGACTGGTTGGATCTCCTTGCAGTCCAAGGGACTCTCAAGAGTCTTCTCCAACACCACAGTTCAAAAGCATCAATTCTTTGGTGTTCAGCCTTCTTCATAGTCCAACTCTCACATCCATACATGACCACAGGAAAAACCATAGCCTTGACTAGACAGACCTTAGTCGGCAAAGTAATGTCTCTGCTTTTGAATATACTATCTAGGTTGGTCATAACTTTTCTTCCAAGGAGTAAGCGTCTTTTAATTTCATGGCTGCAGTCACCATCTGCAGTGATTTTGGAGCCCCCCAAAATAAAGTCTGACACTGTTTCCACTGTTTCCCCATCTATATGTATTATATATTCTACAATAAAGTGAACTAGAAAAGAGAAAGAAGGTCAAAAGAGAAAATGCATTTACAATGTTGCTGATGAATTTACAGTTCTTGCCTTGTCATGAAAGGATTCAGAGATGAAGTGATAGTAAATGGATGTCTTTAAAGGCAAACATACTTTGCAGAGTGTGGGCCATCTCAGAAAGCAAGAAGAGAGCCTCGGTATACAGTGTGGATACTCTTTTATGGACCGGGTAATTTCATAGACTAATTAATGGGAGGATTATTCCAATTATTTGGGGGAAGAGGCAGGGATTTCCAGGAATTTGTTCACAGCACAATATTTGACCTTTTATGGTTGGCCTCAGAACTGTCATGGTGCCAATGGGCGTGTCATTTAACATGCTAACAAGCGTAAGATGAAGCGCTAGGGCTACTGCAAATTGACACTTCCGACATCTTGGACAAAGTTAGTTCTAACCAGTCTTCATCGTGGTTATATCATGCCCTGCATGCTTCCCCGCTTCCCTCCTGTTTCAACTGTATATGTGTGTGTATATATACATATATATATATATCAAAAAAAATTCACAGACCCACACAGTTCAAAGCCGTGTTGCTCAAGGGTCAGCTGTTATTACATGGAAAAGAGGAAAGATGAACTATTTGAAATTACTTGCTCATTTTAATTCCAACTGAAATGAGTCTGAGTTCTGAGATAACTGTTAATTTTGCTTGTCAAAAACAATCTTAAGAGCGCTCCCAAAATATAAAATATTAGAAGTCAAGTCTAGATTTATGAAGAATTGAGGAGACAGGGGTAGCAGAAAAAAATATGGATGTTTGTTTAACCACAAAGCTGCCATTTGGCCTTAATGTTTTTAAACAAAATCAAGAAGTGTTTTGCAATGTGATGTGTTTTAAACTGTTCTTTTTTTGCTTTCCTGTAATTGGAGCAACATACTAATTTCTACAAGTTGTGACTACTAACAGAGAGCAATCACCTCACAGACTTGTACCGAAGAGACGAGACCATCCAGGTGACAGGACCCGGCCATGTCCAGAGTCCTCGCTTCCCAAACAGCTACCCTCGCAACCTGCTTCTGACCTGGCGGCTCCACTCCCAGGAGAAAACAAGGATACAGCTAGCCTTTGACAATCAGTTTGGATTAGAGGAAGCGGAAAATGATATCTGTAGGTGAGTGTGAAATAAAATCCATATTAGGGTAAATTCCAAGGGGAAGAAAAGATTTAAAACATTGCATCAAAATTATCATTTGGGCCCTATCCAAAATACATAACTTCTTTTTCAAAAGCCTTTATGTCCGTCCTAATGTACAACATAAATTGAAGCACAGTCTGTGTGGAGGCCTGGTAACCTGGCATGACTCACAGAAGCTCACTCCTGCAGCTGGCACTGCCCGGCTGTGTGATTTCCAGAGAAGGGGGATCTGGGTGATTCTTTTTTCTAGGCCAGGCCTAGAACCACCTCTGTGAGCAGCTGGACACATCCAGTGTCCCGGGTCACCAGCAACCATGTCCTGTGGCTCAGGTGCGAGCTTCCCAGGGCTTGAGGAGTGTACCCACTGCTGGGCTCCAGGAACTGACCCAGCCCTGGGAGAGGGTGATGGCAAGGACCCTGCCAGGCCTTTACCTGAAATTGTAATTTTAAGGCCTCAGATACGTGTAAAAAGAAAGAGAAGGCAAGCTCCCAAGGCAAGTGTGCTCCTCCTCAGAGGTCTGTTCCTTCCTGCAGTTTCAGGGTCAGCAGAAAATGAAAGCTGCACTGAGATAGTCTTCTCCCTTTTGAACATATTTTTCAGAGCAAGTGTTGGCTGCTGTTCTTCAAACTGTCCACTCACAGCATCTTATTCCTTTAATTAGCCTGCGTAAGATGCGGAGGATTTTTTTTTCCTCCCTGTACTTTACTGCGTGCACTTGTTCTGCATTGCCAATAACTACTACTAAACTGCTAGATCCTTTCAGCAGGTTTATTTTACTTTGAATAATAAAAATCAGGTGCCTCAAATTTGGCTGTCCTTTGTTGCATGTTTATTACACTGACAGTTTTTATTATGTTGCTATTTTTTTCAAGAATAATAGCACTCACTATTGCTTTCTAGGACCATAGAGGGTAATGTATGCCAGAAAGTAAAGATGAATACATGCAGGAAGACCCAGTTAATATTTACGGAGAGAATAAGCTTGAGGAGATCTTGTGTCTTTTCAACCTTGAAAGGGAGAATTCATTTCCTGGGCTTAAAAAAAAGGGAGAGAGAGAGAGATCGTGTAAACAAACACCAAGGCCAGTGTTAAAAGATTATTAAAGATGATGTCATTGAAGAGATACTGGTCTCCACTCCCATGCAGGGTTTTGATCTGGTAGTGACTAAACCCTTTGGGCGTCCTGACCTTAAAAATAGGAGAGGAAATTAAGGATGGCATTTCCCTAAGTGGTGTCCAACTCTTTGCAACCCCATGGACTGTAGCACACCAGGTCTCCCTGTCCCTAACCACCTCCCGGGGTTTGCTCAAACTCATGTCCATTGAGTCGGTGATGCTATCTAACCATCTCATTCTCTGTCGCCCCCGTCTCCTCCTGCCTTCAATCTTTCCCAGCATCAGGGTCTTTGCCAATGAGTCAGCTCTTCACATAGGTGGCCAAAGTATTGGAGCTTCAGTTTCAGCATCAGTCCTTCCAATGAGTATTCAGGGTTGATTTCCTTTAGGATTGACTAAAGGATCCCCAGACCATTCATCAAATCAAGATGCTCCTAAAAATTTGTAGAGGAAGGTAGCAAAGTAAGAGGTAGAGGAGAAAGGAAGAAGGGGAAGAGTTCAGGACCCTCCCTGAAAACCAAAACGGAGATTTGAGAATGAAAATTGTACTAATAGGTTATCTAAAAAACAAAAGTGACCTCTTGTGTTATTAAAGTTTCAAGTATACTTTTGCTTAGTGTAGTGAATATAATTCACATACATTGTATATAAAATGTAATGAAGTTGTTTCTTCCCATCTGTTGCAAAACTTCCTTGATGTCTACATTGTAATATTTATTGCTCTAATGATGATTCTATCTTAGTACTTTTCACTTTCCAACCACCATATACCAAGTAGTTAATCTGCATAGCGCTCAAGAGATATTCAGCTGGTAAAATTACATAAACCTTCTTATTTTGTTCATTAGGAAACTGAGGCAAAGGAGATAAAGGCCCCACAGACTATTTTCAATGAAACTGAGTCACCATTTTATTATGCTTACCTGCTTCTTAGATCACCCTGCCCCATCCAATAAGAGCTCTGAGGTGTATGAAGACTAGTTAAACTGTATTGGGTTTTCTTCATATTCAGATGTGATGGTTCTCATGCTGACTCCTTTTGGTAATCATGACAGGAAAATATAAAGTAGATATGAGACTTCTGCCACTGTTCACCCTGAGTGTGTGCCCTGAGTGTTCATCGTGTGCACTGTGACTTTAGCATCTAAAGTCATATGGGGAAGAGGTGACTGAAGGGTGGCGTGCTGATGACCAGAACTGAAAGGCACACAGTTCAGCTCTCAAGTAGAATGTTTGAAGATGTGGGGTATCTCAGAAGAAGTGATTCTGTCTCTGAACGTGTTTTACCCTGCAACAAAAGAGTGGAATATTGTGCAGGGACTTTGAGCATCTAATGGCTCCAAGGAATATCTAAAATGCCTCTCCTGTCTTTTTCAATCCTGCCATTCTCTGTTTCTCTGACCAGTGTCAATGATGAACCCATGGTCTTACCCTCATTCACACACAGACCAGATATGTTCAGTGCTGGCTAGGGCACATCACTGCTAAAGGCATGTGCTTTTGATGATGATAAATGTCATTGTTTATGATACAATCCTTCCAAAAGATAGATTCCACAAAGAGAAAATAGTTGTTTATTTTCTAATTTTACCATTTATTTTCTACAATGAAATTGCTGATTTTTTAATGCTGTGTAGGTAGAGACCATTTCCTTTCCTATGGAAATGCTGGATGTGGTAAATGAATTCCAAGTGGGAATTTGTTTTAAAATTTGATATAGTAAACATGTGGGTATATAATTGAAGCTACAGGCTTCCTCAGTGGCTCAGCGGTAAAGTATCTGCCTGTAATGTAGGAGATGCTTGTTCAATACCTGAGTAGGGAAGATCCCCTGGAGGAGGGCATGGCAACCCACTCCAGTATTCTTGCCTGGAGAATCCCATGGACAGAGGTGCCTGGAGGGCTACAGTCCATAGGGTCGCAAAGAGGGGGCATGACTGAAGCAACTTAGCATGCACGCACGCACTCAGCTGGAGCTACATCTCCTAAAATATGACAAGAGATTCTATTTATTGGCTTCTCCAGGAAAACCTTTCTAATCTAGAGGCTCAGAAAGTTTCCTATTTTGATTTTTGACAATTTAGGAAGCGTTATGAGGCTTCCCTGTTAGCTCAACTGGTAAAGAATCCGCCTGCAATGCAGAAGACCCCTGATCAATCCCTAGGTTGGGAAGATCCCCCTAGAGAAGGGATAGGCTATCCATTCCAGTATTCCTGGGCTTCCCTGTTGGCTCAGATGGTAAAAAAAAATCTCCCCGCACACTGTTTACAACAGCTAGGATATGGAAGCAACCTAGATGTCCATCAGGAGACAAATGGATAAGAAAGCTGTGGTACATATACACAATGGAATATTTCTCAGCTATTAAAAAGAATGCATTTGGATCAGTTCTAATGAGATGGATGACTGGAGCCTATTATACAGAGTGAAGTAAGTAAGAAAGAAAAACGCCAATACAGTATACTAAAGCATATACATGGAATTTAGGAAGATGGCAATGATGATCCTATATGTGAGATAACAGAGACACAGATATAAAGAATAGTCTTTTGGACTCTGTAGGGAAAGGCAAAGGTGGGATGATTTGAAAGAATAGCATTGAAAGATGTATATTATCATATGTGAAACAGATCGCCAGTCCAGGTTCGATGCATGAGACAGGGTGCTCAGGGCTGGTGCACTGGGATGACCCTGAGGGATGGGGTGGGGAGGCAGGTGGGAGGGGGGTTCAGGATGGGGAACGTATGTACACACATGGCTGATTCATGTCAGTGTATGGCAAAAACCACTACAATATTGTAAAGTAATTAGCCTCCAATTAAAATAATAAAAAATAAAAAAGAATCTCCCTGCAATGAAGAAGACCTGGGTTTTGATCCCTGGGTTGAGAAGATCCCCTGGAGGAGGGCATGGCAACCCACTCTAGTAGTCTGGCCTGGAGAATCCCATGGACAGAGGAGCCTAGTTGGCTACAGTCCATGGGTCACAAAGAGTCGGACACATCTGAGCAACTTTCACTCACTCAAGGAGGCTAGGCTGAAAGCGTATAAAAGTTTTTCCTCAGAATAGATCATTGAGGTTTGAATTTGAGAAATCTAATCCAAGAACTGGTTTTTCTTCTAAACTTCATTTCAGATAATAGGTCATGAGAAATTGCATATGTTAGTTTTAATTTCTCAGTGAAAGTATGAGTTTCAAAGTCCATTTTAATCAAAATGTATTTATGTTAAATTGGTACCAGGTATGATTTTGTAGCAGTTGAAGACATATCTGAAACCAGTACTGTTATTAGAGGACGATGGTGTGGACACAAGGAAGTTCCTCCAAGGATAACATCAAGAACAAACCAGATTAAAATAACGTTCAAGTCTGATGACTACTTTGTGGCTAAACCTGGATTCAAGATTTATTATTCTTTTGTGGTAAGTAGCTTAACCACTCTATGATTAAAAGCAGACACTGGTTAAATGAAGTTTAGAGATCATTTTCTGTCATTAAATTCAGTGGTGTGAAATTGAATGAACTGCGTTAATTGTCTGTGGTATGGTTTGTCCTTGTAGCCAAAATGTTAAAACTTTCTTTAGTGAGGAATGCCATTTTAGATCTGTTAAATCAATGCTTGGGTCCCAAGCATTTTGAAAGAAAGCACAGTGAATAGAAAAAGTAAAATCGTTTACAGTAAAGCATATACCATTTTCCCTTTGATTCAGCAAAATAAATTTATAGCCAAAGAGAAGGTATGTGATATTTGAGAAATTGTCTATGTAATTCCAATCACAGAAGAGTTCCAATGATTTTAGTTTAAATTATGACCCAAATTTGTGAATGACCTAGGTTATAATCATAGAACCTCAGAGTTAGCAAACATCTTAAAGATTGGAATATACTTCAGGACCCAAAGATTGATTGATTTTTGCCCACTCTACCCATGTTTATTTTTCCTCTTACGTCTGCTTAAGCATCTCGGCAGCCATTT
Organism: Oryx dammah; assembly: GCF_014754425.2. Lineage (NCBI taxonomy): Eukaryota > Metazoa > Chordata > Mammalia > Artiodactyla > Bovidae > Oryx > Oryx dammah. Next base: position 4,027,099 of record NW_024070201.1, read on the forward strand.
TAAGCTTTAAACGCTTCTGTTAGAAGATGTTCAACCTCATATTGAGGTAAAATCTACCTTGTAGTTAAGTCTAGTTGTTGGGTCATACATGGTCATGGATCTCCTTTACTCAGTCCTTCATTAGTAAAACAATATAAAGTTCCTTGGAGGAGGAAATGCCAACCCACGCCAATATGCTTGCCTGAAAAATTCCATGGACAGAGGAGCCTGGTGGGCTACAGTCCATGGGATTGCAAAGCCATTGAGCACATGCGCACACGTAAAGTTCCTGCTTATTATCAGACACTCTGATAGGCGTAGTAGGTAAAAGGCAAGCAAGAAGACAGGGTCCTTGAACCTCCTGAAGTTGATAGTCTGGTGGAAATGACAGTTAAAAAGCAGTAACAACTAATGATGAGTAATGACACAGAAGCCTGGGTGTTGCAGATGAAGCGCAGGGAGAAACTGGGATCATTTTGCCTATGTGTTACCTTTAGGATAGATTAAATATCTCTGAATCCTTGAGTGATCCATAGCATATTGCTTCTTGCTCACCTGGCAGCATCACTAACTCTCATTCAGTTTATTGCTACCCCTTTGCAAAATGTGGTTGCCAAAACAGAACACAGTACTACAAATGGAGTCCGTTTGTGCGGTTTTTCCTCTTATGAGTTAAATTTAGAGTAGGAAAAAATCTTGATTTTTTCAAATCTAAAGTGGTTTCTTCTCTCTTTTTTTGCATTATGATGTTATTAAATACTAAGTGAATTCTACATCAGAATACTATAAATGAAAAAATAGCATGTGGTGATCTTGGTTTTACTTTAATTTGGGAATAATCCATCAAGCATGATATACATTATTGCATACTCATGCAGTGCTACTCAGCATTAAAATGGAAGTATGAATCTTTGGTTTCTGCATTTCTTTGCTTTTAATGTGTTCAGTGATGCATCTGTTCTCAATTTTTCATGGACAAAGCGGTCTCAGCATGTTGGAATGGTGATGTGGCAGAATGGCTTTGTTAAGGACCTGTTTTATTCCCTCAACGTATCAAGGCCTGTTAGTGCTCATGTTTATGCTTTTTGTGAAACTTTGGTTATGACTAAGTTAAATGATCCATAAGTCAGTTAGAAACACGCTAACTCTAATATCATGCCTTTAAGGCAAAAATAACTCCTTCTCGTTGAAAGAGGCAGTGCAGATGTGGATTTAAGGAAAAGGGAGTATTTTCGTTTGAGGTGTTTTGGCTTAAAGTGCAGGCTTGTCACTCATTTCCTAGCTGCTAAGTGGAGTATTGGACAGACTGTAGTTTGGATATAAACTCTTTGGCATGACTCCACTTACTTACTTATTCACCTCCACCAGTACATTCAGTTGTGTTTTTTAGAAATGATGGCTGTCATACATTTTTTTGTTATACCAGCCTCTTGGTCTGCATTCATTGCAAATAGCTCCAGGCTCTCTTTTCGCTCCTAATAGGCTTCTGGCACTAAATATGATCAATTAGGGCCAAAGTGCTTTGGTGGCTGAATTCCAAGAGGTAGAGTAAGCATAACCTTCAGGTGTATATAAACTCTAGATCTGTGTGACTTTTTGATAAACTCTTCTATTTGAACCTTGTTCAACAGGGATCATTTATGCTTGACCAATGCTTTGGAAATGTCATTTTATTGATGCTTAAATTTTTCTTGGAGAAACTTTAAAGCAGAGTTTATGAAATCAAATGCTACAGAGACCAGACTTAAAAGTCTTAGTGAGCCCTGTATAAAATTAGAGGGGGACAGTAGGATTAAAAATAGTGAGCCCTGATGTATATAAGTCATATCATTATGCTTCCCACATTATACAGTGCTGTATGTCAATTATATCTCATGAAGCTAGAAAAAATGACAAGCCTCCTTTAGGTGTATTTAAATAATGAATTTTAAAATGTTGTACAGACCTAGAAAGCCTCTCGAATTTGGAGGCAGCTGTTTTGCAATTGCTTCTTTAAGGCATGGCAGGTGCTGGGGAAATTTGGACTGATAATAGTTCCTGAGCAATCACCGTGCTCTTAGAAAATGGAACATAGCTATTTGGTTAAGTCAAAACCACCTTCCTTCTCATCTCCACCTTTCCACTTCTCAGCCTGTCATCAAACACCTCTCTTTTTCCTACCTCAAGACTCTCCTGTTGTATAAGGGCCTCCCTTGAGGCTGTAAGTTACAGGTGCCCAGGACCATAAGAGGCCACTGCCCTAGAATCATGTCTACATGATTCTCATGCTTATAACATTTTTAGAATAAGTCTGGTGTACATTTTTAGTCTTATTTTTCACTCCAGCAAAGTATGGGAGACTGACTAATGGGATAACATGATGAACACTTAGTTTTGGTTAGCCATTATTCTTATAATTGCTACAATTTTGTCTGATGTGCTAATTCAATCATTCACCTTTCTTTTTTCCAACACCTATCACAGTCTTTCCTAGGGCAAGGCAGCACAGCCATAGGGGACCACAGTGCTATAAAGCAAATTTTGATTCAAAGAATGTTTCCCCAATTATTAATGTGTGATATAGAATGAGTCTCTTACCTTTTGGTTTTATATCCATAAAATGGGGATAATAATTGGAGTTGGTGTGAAATTTTAAATTAAGAGCAAATACTTATAATAGCACCTAGGATATGGTGGAAGTGCTCAATAAATAATGGTGATAATGATCCTATCATTGCCATCACTAAGTGTGTGTGTGTGTGTGTCTCCTCCAGATATGATCAATAGCAATGAACTCTTTGAAAGTAGGACAAGTGTTCTGTGTGTATTCTACACAGTGCCTTATACATGGCTCGTTATGATCTTTGTGGAATTGACTCCTACTGGGAAAATGATTCAATTTCATATTTCAATTTTTTCTCTCCTACTGAGTTTTCTTTCCTAATTTCACTCCGTTGAGGAGGATAGATAACCATCAGCGCTTCCCAGGTGGCATAGTAGTAAAGGGTCTGCCTGTCAATGCAGGAGGTGCAAGACACGTGTTCAGTCTCGGGGTTGGGAAGACCCCCTGGAGGAGGACATGGCAACCCACTCCAGGATTCTTGCCTGGCAAATTCCAGGGACAGAGGAGCCCGGTGGGCTATAGTCCATGGGGTCACAGAGAGTCGGACACTACAGACCACACAACACAGTAAAAACAACAGACACCATCAGACAGCATAATGAAGCAGAATGGATAATGTTATCAAATTGTTAGCAAACTGTGTTTGTCTAAATAAATTAGGCTCTGCCATCGCAAATTTAGTTTACTGGGGAATGAATGGATTGATTGGATTGTTAGGACTCTTTCTGAAGACCATTAAGTAGATTATTGGAAAGGTGTCAATTATTAGACTCCAAGTGTGTGGTGTGCAAAGAAGTCTGCAAGCATGTGTGTGAATTTCAGCTCTGCTTCTTACTGACTAAAGGCTCAGTTTTGTCATCTGTAATACTGTGATCATGCTGCCTGATATGCAATTATCTAGTTATTGGGTTAAGTAACGTTTGTAAAGCACCCTGCCTGGAACTTGGTAAAATTACACAAATATCTACTGCTCTTATTGTTATCATTATCACTGGTTTAATTATTAATGTATCATCAGGTGATAAGTGAACTTGGCAGACCTATACAAACAGCCCAGTTGTCATTGTGTGTGTGTATGTATGCACATATACACATACTTCTGACCATAATTCACTTCTGACCTCCAAAGTAAAAGCATTTTATTTCATATTGTGACAAACATTAAAAAGCCTTTTATTTGTATATATGTGTTTAGTCAAAGTGAAATTGAAGTCGCTCAGTCATGTCTGACTCTCTGCGCCTCCATGGACTGTAGCCCCCCCAGGCTCCTCCATCCATGGAATTTCCCAGGCAAGAATACTGGAATGGATTGCCATTTCCTTCTCCAGGGGATCTTCCTGACTCAGGGATCAAACCCAGGTCTCCCGCATTGCAGGTAGACGCTTTTACTGTCTGAGCCACTAGGGAAGCCCGTGTTTAATGAAAAGTATATTTTAATTCAAAAAATTATTTTTAAAACTTGTATTGAAATATAGATGATTTACAACATTAAAATATTAAATATTAAAGTAAAAATTAAATTCCTTGAAAGCTAGCCCAAACATTTTTGTTTTATTAACAAACTCTAGTTTACTTTTTAAATTGAATTTAATAATACATTATAAACATTTTCTAAGATTAAAAAAACAATTTTATCTGTTACTTAACTGTGTACCTCTGTAGTTTGAATCAACTTCAAGTAGCACAGTTAAAATTTCCATTGAGGTTTAAACTCCACATGAATCATGGTTTTGCATTATAAATAATTATTTTAAATAGATGCAGAAAGGGAAGGGGATGGAAAAGAAGAAGATGAGGTTGCAAAGAAAAAAGAAGCGTAAGGCCAATGAGTTAATAACAAAGATTCTGATTTGTAACAGCTTTCACAGATTCTAATTTTGCTCACCTAAAACTTGCCAGTTGGTGAAACAAAAACAAAATAATGATGGGCAATTCATTATTATTCCCATAAACTAAATTCTCAAAGCTAGAAACTAAAGGACCTTATTCACTTTCTCTACAAAATGTAGAAATTCCATGTTTAATTCCATTGTCAGATCAAAATTGTTGAAGGTTTTTGAACATCCCTGGTTGTTCTGACCACGTCAGCCAAGACTATATATAGAGCTAAGGATTGTCAAGATGAGGATGGTCGTCACATGGCAGATCCTGTTTCCCTCAACTTCATTTCAGTATATCCTACTGAATATGAGAGATGCAGTATTATTTATTAAATGCCTACTGTATGCTAGACCAAGCTCAGTCCAGGGTCCTGGAGATACGGCTGTGAGAAAGACAGGCAGATCTCTGTCCTCAGGATCTCACGTAGTTGTTCAGTCGCTCAGTCGTGTCTAACTCTTTGCGACCCCATGGCCTGCAGCACGCCAGGGCTCCCTGACCATTGCCAACTCCTGGAGCTTACTCAAACTCATGTCCATTGAGTCGGTGATGCCATCCAACCATCTCATCCTCTATCGTCCCCTTCTCCTCCTGCCTTCAATCTTTCCCAGCATCAGGGTCTATTCTGATGAGTTAGCTCTATGCAGCAGGTGGCCAAAGTATTGGAGTTTCAGCTTCAGCATCTGTCCTTCCAATGAATATTCAGGGTTTATTTCCTTTAGGATGGACTGGCTTGATCTCCTTGCAGTCCAAGGGATTCTCCAGAGTCTTCTCCAACACCACAGTTCAAAAACAGCAATTTTTCATCACTCAGACTTCTTTATGGTCCAGCTCTCACATCCATCCATGACTACCAGAAAAACCATAGCTTTGACTATACTTCGTTGGCAATATCTCTGCTTTTTAATATGCTGTCTAGGTTTGTCATAGCTTTTCTTACAAGGAGCAAACATTTTAATTTCTTGGCTGCAGTCACCATCTGCAATGATTTTGGAGCCCAAGAAAATAAAATCTGTCACTGTTTCCATTGTTTCCCCATCTGTCTGCCATGATTTTAGTTTTTTTTTTTTTTTAATGTTGAGTTTTAAGCAACTTTTTCATTTTCCTCTTTCACCTTCATCAAGAGACTCTTTACTTCCTCTTAGCATTCTGCTATAAAGGTGGTGTCATCTGCATATCTGAGGTCATCGCTGTTTCTCCCTGCAGTCTTGATTCCAGCTTGTGCTTCATCCAACCTGGCATTCCACATGATGTACTCTGCATATAAGTTAAATAAGCAGGGTGACAATATATAGCCTTGTTGTACTCCTTTCCCAATTTTGAACCAGTCCATTGTTCCATGTCCGGTTCTAACTGTTGCTTCTTGACCTGCATACAGGTTTCTCAGCAGGCAGGTAAGGTGGTCTGGTGGAAACAAACAATAAACATTTACATAAACAAGAAAGTAAGTACATATATACAAACATAAATTTTTTGAGGTTCAATAGTAACTAGAAAGAGGATAAAAGAGAATATTCTAACAGAGGATGACTGGAAAAAGACCCACTCCACTTAGAGAGTCAAAGGTGATCTGTGTGTGTAAAATTTGAGTTGATACCAAAAGAGGAGCCAGCAGCACCAACACCATGTGGAAGTACAGGAGAAATGCTTTAAGAAAAAAAGACAGCAAATGCTAAACCTTGAAACAGAAAGAAGACTCTTTTCTTTGATAGCAGTGAATCTCTTGGCATTTTGGGAATCCAGCCACTGTAAGGAGGCAAATATAAGAGAGGGAAGTAAAACAGTAGCTGATTCCTCTCTCAGCCAAGTGTCAGAAGGTTTTCTTATCCTCATCTGAGCCCATCCTATATTGTATGTTTCTCAAATCTTTTAGTACTTAGACCAGGTGAGGTAGCTAAAATCAGAGAGTTAGCTCAGGGCAGATACTAAGAAATTATCAACAAGATGACAAAGAGTGGAGCAGAAAGAAAACCCAGGGTCATGGTCTGTGTCAGACAGGAGGATAGTACACGCATACCCCCATGGCCCCAAGTGAGAGTCGGAGCAGTAGGATGCCAAGTTGGCAAGCCCAGGGGTATCAAAGGATACTGGTTGAAGCAATCATTCCTAAGGCCAGAGTCTTGTTGCAACATTTCTTAGGCAAATGTAGATAAGTATTCTTATTTAAAGTTTTACAGATGTTCTAAAATTTCACCAATTACAGAGAACATTTTTTGATAAACTAGGAGTCTCATTGGGAAGGTTAAGTAAATCAGTTATTTTAATCAACTTGCGTTCAGAAAACCTGAATACATAATGAGAAATTTGATTGAGTTTTTAAGAGAGTAAAAAGCAAAATTCAATATAGTCCTGGGGCAAAGGATAATTTAACAAGGAGTATGTTGGCTTAAAGCTCAACATTCAGAAAATGAAGATCATGGCATCTGGTCCCATCACTTCATGGGAAATAGATGGGGAAACAGTAGAAACAGTGTCAGACTTTATCTTTTTGGGGCTCCAAAATCACTGCAGGTGGTGACTGCAGCCATGAAATTAAAAGACACTTACTCCTTGGAAGGAAAGTTATGACCAACCTAGATAGTATATTCAAAAGCAGAGACATTACTTTGCCAACAAAGGTCCATTTAGTCAAGGCTATGGTTTTTCCAGTGGTCATGAATGGATGTGAGAGTTGGCCTGTGAAGAAAGCTGAGTGCCGAAGAATTGATGCTTTTGAACTGTGGTGTTGGAGAAGACTCTTGAGAGTCCCTTGGACTGCAAGGAGATCCAACCAGTCCATTCTAAAGGAGATCAGCCCTGGGTGTTCTTTGGAAGGAATGATGCTAAGGCTGAAACTCCAGTACTTTGGCCACCTCATGCAAAGAGTTGACTCATTGGAAAAGACTGATGCTGGGAGGGATTGGGAGCAGGAGGAGAAGGGGACGATAGAGGATGAGATGGCTAGATGGCATCACCTACTCGATGGACGTGAGTCTGAGTGAACTCCGGGAGATGGTGATGGACAGGGAGGCCTGGCATGCTGCGATTCATGGGGTCGCAGAGTTGGACAAGACTGAGCGACTGAACTGAACTGATGCCTCGGTCTAGAAGCAAATGATAGTGATTGAGGAGAATAAAGGGAAATGGGCTCTTGCAGATGAAGCAAAAGAGGAGGGGGTAGGTAAAAACAGGATTAAGGAAGCAGAAGACAACAAGAAAGTGAGGTAGAATGAAATCCTGACAGTATTTTCCCCTGTGGAATTCAGGGCATTTTTGCTAGTTGTGTATTCATTTCGATGCATTATTTAAGGACTTTTTATTGGGCACCTATTATTTTTCATGCACTTTGATCAATACTGGGTAGTGAACAAAACACAACAAGGTTCCTGTCATTGTAGAACTTACAGTTTGGTAGACACACTCCTGATGATGATAAAAATATATTATAAAATAATAATAAATAAGAGCATATAACTCTGGGTTATTGTGAGGAGTACATATACAGACCAATGTATGTGAAGTGTTTAATGCAGCATGTGGCATATTATAATCTGCTTCTATTAAACCATGCATTGCATGAAGACTGATTGTAAGAAGAATACAGAATCTTCGAGAACCAGTGCTTACACCAACCCTCTTTTATAAGTGAGGCAGTGAACTGAGGTTGGGTAACTTTACTAGTGAAACAGTGAACTCACAGTGAAGCTTGTGAGTTTGTGATCACAGAGCTCACACATATTTGTTATCCAAGAGATATGAAAGCTGTGGACCCTATCCAAAGAAGAATAAATATATCTAAAATTTGCACAGGGTACCAGGGAAACCCCCTATATCTTATCTGTGATGGCCCTTAGATGCAGTTAAGAACCCCACACATATTGCCTCTGCATGTTCTCTGATTTGGGGAATGTTTTCTTCCATTTTAGCTAGTCCTCCTCAACATAAGCAGTGTTTGAAATAGTACTTTATTACTGTAATTAATTTTCCTCATAAAACTCATGCACTAATCACATGAGCAGATGACTCCCCAGGTGCTGAGTAAACACATTTCCAACCTTGCGAGGGATGCTGTATAATGACACCTGGACAGTCCAGTCTGCTGTTTATCTAGCATTAAGTTATACGGACTTGCCACAAGTAAACTTTTTATCCCTAAAAATCATAAAGATACACTGATATTAAATAACTGGACCTCTTTGTATACATATCATTTTTTCTCTATAACTGTGTTTTTGATGTACTAATTTTGGTAGATGAAGAAAGTGAGAAAGTTGAAGAAGGAAAAAGCTATTCAATTATATTAGAAAGTGATTTGCATATTAAAAATATGCTTAAAGCAAGAGCAGTATTTCTTTCTTAAAAAGCTTTGAAGAAGTGTATCTCAGTAAGAAAATATCTCTACCTAATGTTCACTTATCAATTCAACAGATAATTCTGAGAACTCACTGTGGATAATAAGTAGAAAATTATATTCCTTTGAGGGAGAAAGACATATTAATTATAAAACACTATGAATTGCAGTGATGAAATGGGCATGGAATATTCTGGGCACACAAGGAAGAAGAACGCTTAATCTCACAAAAATGGGACTTGCTGCTCTAAGGAAAGAAAAAAAAAGTATTTTTTCCCCTCTACCCGCCTTGGTTCTGTTTTCAACTGTGTAAATTAGACTGACAGAAACCAAATCAACAAGAAATAAGCAAACAGATTATTCACACATGCATATCACACACACATGGGAGTTACTCAGTGTTGAGTAACTCAGAGTGGTGGTTAGAACATGGGCTTATATAACATTTTAACCAAAGGATAATACATTTTCAGAGAAGTGACAAGACAGTGGAAAAGGACTTTGAAGATTCTAGGGCAGAAAATTTTGGAAAGGTAAATATATGGGAGAACAAATGGAAGCAGAGGACTAGTAAGAAAAGTTTGTTATGTGGACTCTTCTGGTGCCTCAGTAGGCTGCTAAGGGTGTGCAGTCTTCTCTGATGAGGGGAGAGGTGTGACCTTTATGAACTTATATGCTTCTAGGCACATAGAGGGAGAACAGAGACCTTTCCTGAGCCTGCTTCTCAGTTTCCTTCAGCTCAATATAATTCTTAGGCCGAAGTGGCATATTTGAGGGTGGCGTATTCCACTACGCTTCTCTGGACTGGGTCAAGGAAGGGAGCAAACCCTAAGAAGAGAATGCTGCCTAAACAAAAGCACAAAGTCAGAGAAGCCAGACATTTGAGAGTATTCTGATGAGCTCATTCAAAGGATTTCAGCTTGAGGCTGCTAAGCATTTACTATCTTTCTTTATTCTTGCCAATAGAAAGGAGATGCATGCATGCATGCAAGTTACTTCACTCATGTCTGACTTTTTGCGACTGTATAGACTCATCTGTCCACAGAATTCTCTAGGCAAGAATACTGGAATGGGTTGTCATGGCTTCCTTCAAGAGATCTTCCCGTTGCAGGGGTCAAACCCGCATCTCTTACTTCTCCTGCATTGGCAGGTGGGTTTTTTTTTTTTGTTTTTTTTTTTTTTAATTCCTAGAGTCACCTGGGAAGCCCAGAAAACAGAAGTCAAAAGATGATCAAAGAAGCAACTTTATTAATGGTGGTCCATAAAATGCCAAAGCTCAGGACTTCCTTGTAAAACTAGAGTGGAGAATTAGGCTGTGACCCAAGGCCAAAGTTTGGGTGCATCAATACTGTGATACAAATTCAGGATCAAGGATTCTTTCCAGGGCTCTAGGGGGTATACTTACATGTCCCCTCCAACTGCATGGAAGATCACAGGCCTGGTTACAGATAGTCTCCAGCAGTGGGGAGAAGGCATTGAGGACAGGACAGCTGACTCCAGGCCCAGCCATGCTTAGCAGACGGAGTGGAGGAGAGCCGAGACCCTTTCCAGGGGCTGACATCAGAAACAGGCAATCCAAGAGAGCAAAGGGGAGAGGGGATGGGGATGGGAGCGAAGATAAAAGAAATGATGAAGGGAAGGAATCCATTAAGGAGAAAAACAAAAATGTCTGCTAATGTCTTTATGTCGGTGGGCTGAGGCAGGAACATGGAGAGAAGCGTTTCTCCTCCAGAAGAGCAGACAAAGCTCTTTGTGTTCCTGAAGGGTCCAAACCCACAGAGATTTTTCTGTTTTTTTTTTTTTTTTTCAATCAGTCATCTTTGGTAGCAGTCCTTGGGGACTCAATCCTATCCACCTCTTGTCCTAATGATAATTGGGTGACCTTGTTCCTCTATATAAGAATCAGCCATTCTGTCTGGGAGATTGAAGATTCCTGGAACACTGGGGAGACGCCAGTCTTCTCTCCCAGGTGAACCAAAGAATGATTAATCAATCATACAGACAGGACTCATTTAGCCTTGAAAATAATCACTCGTAATATTCCTTTATCAGTGGGAACGTGGTGGATTAAGGCTGACCTCCATTCAACATTGCTTCTTTCACCTGTGAGAAAATTGCGTTATGTATTCAAAGTGACTCTTCTCTTATTTTGCAATTGAAAATAGGAGCCAGGCAGGAAAAAAAAAAAAAAGAGAGATTGAAAAGGCATGGAAAAAGAGAGACATGAATACCTAATCAGGTGATCAGTGCTCCTTGGCTGGGCCCTGCTCGCCACTTCCTGACTGGTCTCCCGCCTCCCGTCTCCCTGCCTTCAGTCTCTCCTGCACGTGACTGCCAGAGGAAGAAGCAAAGCTGTAATCAGGGCACTTTCAGCTGAAAACTTGTGAATGAGTTTCAGTTTCCTGTGGAGTTCTGTGCAGCTGCCTCACTCAGACACCAAGCCTTCTGTGTTCTGATCCATCTCATTCTAGCTTCAGTTCTGCCCTCTCCTTCCTCAGATTGCTCAGTCAAGACCTGCAGCCGTATGACCAGGCGGTCCATACTCCATGATTGTCCTCCCCTAATCTCTGCAGTTAACTTTCCCACAGATGCTTCCTCAAGAATCCAAGCCCTCCTCTCTCTGTCAGACATATTCACGTCAAAGATACCACTGGTCAGCTGCTGCTGCTGCTGCTAAGTCACTTCAGTCATGTCCTTAGCTCTCTACCCACAAATATGCCTTCCCTTTGTCAGGCACCCATCTTGCTAGTCTTTATCAACATTATGGTTTTTGAAAGAAGTAGATATCCCAGCTGTTTTTGAAAATACATAGAAAAGTAAAACAGAAAATTGAAACCTGCCAATAGCTCCCTTCATCAAGTACAACCACTGTAAATATCATGGATCTTTCTTTCCAGCTGCTTTCTTAACCCATAGAAACTTGTGCAAAGGTCTCAGTGTCTCCATTGGAGTGAAAGCTCCTGAGGGTTGGAAGCACTTTATTCCTGTAGGTCTATCACAGGGCATTGTACTAAGTAGGTCTTAACATGTTTCATTGAGCTGAACCAACAAGTATTCATTGAGTACCTGTGATCCATCTGATCGCTTGGAGTAGAAGCAATATATGGGGCTGGCCAAAAAGTTTGTTTGAGTTTTTGTATAGGCTGTTAAGGAAAAGCCTAAATCAACTTTTTGGCTAACCCAATATAAAAGCAACCCCCAGTGATCTATAAAGAGACAATTGATTATCTTTTTTTCACACTTAGGGCCAGAAAAACTCACTTGGTCTCACTTTATTATTATAGTCATATCAGTTTACCAACAAACCTCAGTGGTTTGGTCCAAGATTCACTGGGCATTGGAAGGAGTGGGGGTGTGAATGGAGGAGTAGTCACCACTAGAGGGGTCAAATGTTAGGGGAATTGTGGAATGGAACCAGGTATCCTTATTCTGAAATCTGCCTTCACTACATTTAATTGCATGTGTGACAGTCTGCACTCCAGGATGTCTGGCTCTAGGTGAGTGATCATGCCATCGTGATTATCTTGGTCATGAAGAATCACTACAAACAAAGCTAGTAGAAGTGATCGAATTCCAGTTGAGCTATTTCAGATCCTGAAAGATGATGCTGTGAAAGTGCTGCACTCAATATGCCAGCAAATTTGGAAAACTCAGCAGTGGCCACAGGACTGAAAAGATCAGTCTTCATTCGAATCCCAAGAAAGGCAATGCCAAAGAATGCTCAAACTACCACACAATTGCACTCTTCTCACACGCTAGTAAAGTAATGCTCAAAATTCTCCAAGCTAGGCTTCAGCAACACATGAACCATGAAATTCCAGATGTTCAAGCTGGTTTTAGAAAAGACAGAGGAACCAGAGGTCAAATTGCCAACATCCACTGGATCATGAAAAAAAGCAAGAGAGTTCCAGAAAAAAAACATCTATTTCTGCTTTATTGACTATGCCAACACGTTTGACTATGTGGATTACAATAAACGGTGGACAATTCTGAAAGAGATGGGAATACCAGACCACCTAACCTGCCTCTTGAGAAATCTACATGCAGATCAGGAAGCAACAGTTAGAACTGGACAGGGAACAACAGACTGGCTTCAAATAGGAAAAGGAGGACGTCAAGGCTGTATTTTGTCACCCTGCTTATTTAACTTCTATGCAGACTACATCATGAGAAATGCTGGACTGGAAGAAGCACAAGCTGGAATCAAGATTGCTGGGAGAAATATCAATAACCTCAGATATGCAGATGACACCACCTGCATGGCAGAAAGTGAAGAGGAACTAAAAAGCCTCTTGATGAAAGTGAAAGAGGAGAGTGAAAAAATTGGCTTAAAGCTCGATATTCAGAAAAGGAAGATCATGGCATCTGGTCCCATCACTTCATGGGAAATAGATGGGGAAACAGTGGAAACAGTGTCAGACTTTATTTTGGGGGGCTCCAAAATCACTGCAGATGGTGATTGCAGCCATGAAATTAAGAGACGCTTACTCCTTGGAAGGAAAGTTATGACCAACCTAGATAGCATATTGAAAGACAGAAACATTACTTTGCCAACAAAGGTCCATCTAGTCAAGGCTATGGTTTTTCCAGTGGTCATGTATGGATGTTGAGAGTTGGCCTGTGAGGAAAGCTGAGTGCCGAAGAATTGATGCTTTTGAACTGTGGTGTTGGAGAAGACTCTTGAGAGTCCCTTGGACTGCAAGGAGATCCAACCAGTCCATTCTGAAGGAGATCAGCCCTGGGTGTTCCTTGGAAGGAATGATGCTAAAGCTGAAACTCCAGTACTTTGGCCACCTCATGCAAAGGGTTGACTCATTGGAAAAGACTCTGCTGCTGGGAGGGATTGGGGGCAGGAGGAGAAGGGGACGATAGAGGATGAGATGGCTGGATGGCATCACTGACTCGATGGACATGAGTCTGAGTGAACTCCGGGAGTTGGTGATGGACAGGGAAGCCTGGCGTGCTGCGATTCATGGGGTCGCAAAGAGTCGGACACGACTGAGTGACTGAACTGAACTGAACTGCCTGCATGTGTAACAGCCTGACCTCAGCATTTCTTATATCAGACTATGCAATAGTGATACCATTGCAGACGTGGTTCAGATCCTCTACTGATGCAGCTTCTGAGCTGTCCTACCTCATGAAGAAAGTCGGCAGCCTTGAAAAACTCAGGACTGCTTGTGTGCTCTACTGCTCCCAGCTGCTCAGTCATGTCTGACCCTTGGCGACCCCGTGGATTGTCATCCACCAGGCTCCTCTGTTCATGGGATTTCCCAAGCAAGTACACTGTTGTGGGTTGCCATTTTCGCCTCCAGGGATCTTCCTGACCCTGGAGAGATTAAACCAGCATCTCCTGCATTGGCAGGTGAGTTATTTACTGCTGAGCCCACCTGGAAAGCCCATCAGGACTTCTTATTAATTGTGAAAGGTCTTTGAGGTCCTGATGTCTGTCCCACCATGGGTCTTTGCTCAGGCCTCAGGAGCTTTTCAGGTTTTTAAAATATTCCACAATTATGTATTTGTTGTTTTCTGAGTTTTTTTGTACAGGTTTGAGGATCTATGAGTCAGAAACACTCAAATTCAAATCTATAAATTGATGTATCTATGAGACCTAGGACACATCATTCAAACTGTCCAAGCTGCTGTTTTTAAATTCATAAAATGAAAAGGAACCACATGCATCATAGAGCTGCCTGAGGATTACCTTTCAAATATATGGGTTTGATAAACTATGTACAACAGATGGAACTGTTATTATTACTGTTACCATCTAAATGTCTTTGGAGAATTAGAATCCCATTAAGTATATCCCAGGTTCTTAAAGAGATTCTGTGCCTTAGTTCATCTGGCTTGTCATAACAGAATATTACAGTCTGGGTGGCTTATAAGAAACAGAAATTTATTTTTCACAGTTTTGGAGGCTGGGATGTCCAAGTTCATGGTACCAGGAGACTCAGTGTCTGGTGAGAGCCTGCTTCCTGGTTCAGAGACAGTCTTCTTTTTGCTGTGACCTCACATTGCAAAAGTGGGCAGGGAGCTCTCTGGGGCCTCTTTTATTAATATAAGAACACTAATCCCATTCATGAGATCTCCCCCTTCATGACCTACTCACCTCCCAAAGGCCCCACTTCCTGAAACTATCACACTGAAGTTTAAGTTGCAACATATTGATTTTGGGGAGACACACCAGTCAGTCTCTATAGCATGTTGGAACCTGGGGACTTGGCGTAAGGTCAGGCCTAGGAACAGTTCTGCTGTGTGATTCTGATTCCGAGTAAACCCACACACTGAGGCAGAGTTGAGAGGAGAGAAAGCCAAGACCTAATAGCTCTGTTCTGCTAAGCTACATTAAATGTATATTCTCTTCATCCCTTTTGAACTGCTCAGCAAAATATCTTGAACTATACCTTTAACATGAAGATTCTAATTTTAGTAGTATATTTGGAGTTTAAAAGTTCCTTGATGTCACCCTTGTAGAAAGATATCCATTCCTCACCTACAAAATACGGTGCAACAGCCCCTTTGGCTCAAAGACAAGCTAGGTCTCTGAAGTCTATAGTTTTTCAGGCTATGAGTACTCAATGTCATATTCTGGCTTTTATTTTTCTTGAAGTGTTAAAAACAGTTATTTTTACAAGGAGAAAAAGACACTAAAATGTCCTAGTATTTTAATCTCTGTGATATATCTTTCTACAACAGATAACAAAGAAATATGAATTTGAGATAGAAACATTTCTTTTAGCCATGCAAGACAACCTAGACAGGGAAGGTATTTTTAAATCAATAAAGAACAGAAATGTGGATGTAAAATCTTAACCAAAAAATCAGTCCTGGAGGAAAATCTGTTATAACAGTAGAGATCTAAACTAAAATTTAAGATGAGTACCTCACTTTTATTTAATGGTACAATTAGTTAGAATAAACAACTATCAGTTTTCTTCTGTTCCTTTTGTAGGAACTTCCCTTGGGTATCAAAAATATATGTTAATTATGAATATGAAAATAAAATGATTGTTTCTAAGTCTTGTTGTAGACAGAATGGCAAAGAATATCTGATTTTATGTGCCCTCAGTTTCCTTTTGGAATTTTCTAAATTCAGTCTCTCATTCATTATATATATATATATATATATATATACATATATATATATGTATTTATTTTTTATTGAAGGGGAGAGGGGAGGAGGGGTGAGATGTATCAAAAGAGTAACATGGAAACTTACATTCAGTTCAGTTCAATTCAGTCACTCAATCGTGTCCGACTCTTTGCGACCCCATGAATCGCAGCACGCCAGGCCTCCCTGTCCATCACCATCTCCCGGAGTTCACTCAGACTCATGTCCATCGAGTCCATGATGTCATCCAGCCATCTCATCCTTTGTCATCCCCTTCTCCTCCTGACCCCAATCCCTCACAGCATCAGAGTCTTTCCCAATGAGTCAACTCTTCGCATGAGGTGGCCAAAGTACTGGAGCTTCAGCTTTAGCATCATTCCTTCCAAAGAAATCCCAGGGCTGATCTCCTTCAGTATGGACTGGTTGGATCTCCTTGCAGTCCAAGGGACTCTCAGTCTTCTCCAACACCACAGTTCAAACGCATCAATTCTTCAGCGCTCAGCCTTCTTCACAGTCCAACTCTCACATCCATACATGACCACAGGAAAAACCATAGCCTTGACTAGACAGACCTTAGTCGGCAAAGTAATGTCTCTGCTTTTGAATATACTATCTAGGTTGGTCATAACTTTTCTTCCAAGGAGTAAGTGTCTTTTAATTTCATGGCTGCAGTCACCATTTACAGTGATTTTGGAGCCCCAAAAAATAAAGTATGACACAGTTTCTACTGTTTCCCCATCTATTTCCCATGAAGTGATGTGACCTGATGACATGATCTTCGTTTTCTGAATGTTGCGCTTTAAGCCAACTTTTTCACTCTCCTCTTACATTACCATATGTAAAATGGATAGTCCATGGGAATTTGCTGTATGGCTCAGAAAACTCAAACAGGGGCTCTGTATCAACCTAGAGTGGTGGGCTGGGGAGGGAGGGAGGGGGGAGTTTTGAAAGGGAGGGGATATATGTATATCTATGGCTGATTCATGGTGAGGTTTGACAGAAAACAGCAAAATTCTGTAAAGCAATGATCCTTCTACATGTTTTGTGTGTGTGTGTGAGTCTGTATCTCCATCTCTATGTCAAGTTACAGTTCCTGAAACTACAAATAAGATGGGACACCTACCCTCAAGAGCATAAAATTAAACAGACCTGCAGTGATCAGCGATAGCAAAAACATACCCTACCTGAGAAGTCCTGGGAGGGGAGACAGGAGAGAGTTGATAACTGTGTCTTAGGGGAAGAGAAGGTAGTCAGGAAGTGATTCACAGAGGAAACAGGGACTGACCCAAGGAAGAGGTGGGGAATCACTCAATCCAGGCTGAGGGAACAACATGAGTCACTGACTGATCACTGCTAAAAGCCTTACCCATCCCAAGATATTTGCATTTAAAAGTGATAAATCCTAAAGCTAAAAGGAAGAAAATTGGCCAAAAGCAATTCAGGATGAAACCATAGAATATAGTTTAGACAGCATGAAGCATCACAGTTCAAAGTTTTATCAGTGGTACTGTATAGAAGGAGAAGTCTTGAGACTACTGTAAAAATAAGACTGAAAACCAGAAGCAGAAGGCTTAAGTCCAAATCCTGAGAACGTCAGAGAACTCCTGACTCCAGGGAACATTAATCGACAGGAGCTCATCAAATGCCTCCATTCAGTTCAGTTCAATTCAGTTCAGTTCAGTCACTCAGTCGTGTCCGACTCTTTGCGACCCCATGAATCGCAGCACACCAGGCCTCCCTGTTCATCACCATCTCCTGGAGTTCACTCAGACTCACGTCCATCGAGTCAGTGATGCCATCCAGCCATCTCATCCTGGGTCGTACCCTTCTCCTCCTGCCCCCAATCCCTCACAGCATCAGAGTCTTTTCCAATGAGTCAACTCTTTGCATGAGGTGGCCAAAGTACTGGAGTTTCAGCTTTAGCATCATTCCTTCCAAAGAAATCCCAGGGTTAATCTCCTTCAGAATGGACTGGTTGGATTTCCTTGCAGTCCAAGGGACTCTCGAGAGTCTTCTCCAACACCACAGTTCAAAAGCATCAATTCTTCGGCGCTCAGCCTTCTTCACAGTCCAACTCTCACATCCATACATGACTACTGGAAAAACCATAGCCTTGACTAGACGGACCTTAGTCGGCAAAGTAATGTCTCTGCTTTTGAATATACTATCTAGGTTGGTCATAATTTTTCTTCCAAGGAGTAAGCGTCTTTTAATTTCATGGCTGCAGTCACCATCTGCAGTGATTTTGGAGCCCCAAAAAATAAAGTCTGACCCTGTTTCCACTGTTTCCCCATCTATTTCCCATGAAGTGATGGGACCGGATGCCATGATCTTCGTTTTTTGAATGTTGCGTTTTAAGCCAACATTTTCGCTTTCCTCGTTCACTTTCATCAAGAGGCTTTTTAGCTCCTCTTCACTTTCTGCCATACAGGTGGTATCATCTGCATATCTGAGGTGACTGAAATTTCTCCCGGCAATCTTGATTCCAGCTTGTGTTTCTTCCAGTCCAGCGTTTCTGATCATGTACTCTGCATATAAGTTAAATAAGCAGGGTGACAATATACAGCCTTGACATCCTCCTTTTCCTATTTGGAACCAGTCTGTTGTTCCATGTCCAGTTCTAACTGTTGCTTCCTGATCTGCATGTAGATTTCTCAAGAGGCAGGTCAGGTGGTCTGGTATTCCCATCTCTCTCAGAATTTTCCACAGTTTATTGTGATCCACACAGTCAAAGGCTTTGACATAGCCAATAAAGCAGAAATAGATGTCTTTGTGGAACTCTTTTGCTTCTTCCATGATCCAGTGGATGTTGGCAATTTGATCTCTGGTTCCTCTGCCTTTTCTAAAACCAGCTTGAACATCAGGGAGTTCACGGTTCATGTATTGCTGACGCCTGGCTTGGAGACTTTTGAACATTACTTTACTAGCATGTGAGATGAGTGCAATTGTGCAGTAGTTTGAGCATTCTTTTGCATTGCCTTTCTTTGGAATTGGAATGAAAACTGACCTTTTCCAGTCCTGTGGCCACTGCTCAGTTTTCCAAATTTGCTGGCATATTGAGTGCAGCACTTTCATAGCATCATCTTTCAGGATCTGAAACAGCTCAACTGGAATTCCATCACCTCCAGTAGCTTTGTTCGTAGTGATGCTTTCTAAGGCCCACTTGACTTCACATTCCAAGATGTCTGGCTCTAGATAGTGATCACATCATCATGATTATCTGGGTCGTGAAGATCTTTTTTATACAGTTCTTCCATGTATTCTTGCCACCTCTTCTTAATATCTTCTGCTTCTGTTAGGTCCATACCATTTCTGTCCTTTATCGAGCCCATTTTTGCATGAAATGTTCCCTAGGTATCTCTAATTTTCTTGAAGAGATCTCTAGTCTTTCCCATTCTGTTGTTTTCCTCTACTTCTTTGCATGGATTGCTGAGGAAGGCTTTCTTATCTCTTCTTGCTATTCTTTGGAACTCTGCATTCAGATGTTTATATCTTTCCTTTTCTCCTTTGCTTTTCATTCCTCTTCTTTTCACAGCTATTTGTAAGGCCTCCCCAGACAGCCATTTTGCTTTTTTGCATTTCTTTTCCATGGGGATGGTCTTGATCCCTGTCTCCTGTACAATGTCACAAACCACATTCCATAGTTCATTAGGCACTCTATCTATCAGATCTAGGCCCTTAAATCTACTTCTCACTTCCACTGTATAATCATAAGGGATTTGATTTAGGTCATACCTGAATGGTCTAGCGGTTTTCCCTACTTTCTTCAATTTGAGTCTGAATTTGGTAATAAGGAGTTCATGATCTGAGCCACAGTCAGCTCCTGGTCTTGTTTTTGTTGACTGTATAGAGCTTCTCCATCTTTGGCTGCAAAGAATATAATCAATCTGATTTCGGTGATGTCCGTGTGTAGAGTCTTCTCTTGTGTTGTTGGAAGAGGGTGTTTGCTATGACCAGTGCATTTTCTTGGCAAAACTCTATTAGTCTTTGCCCTGCTTCATTCCACTTTCCAAGGCCAAATTTGCCTGTTACTGCAGGTGTTTCTTGACTCCGTACTTTTGCATTCCAGTCCCCTATAATGAAAAGGACATCTTTTGGGGGTGTTAGTTCATTAGGTGCCCAATATGCTACTGGAGATCAGGGGAGAAATAACTCCAGAAAGAATGAAGGGATGGAGCCAAAGCAAAAACAATACCGAGTTGTGGATGTAACTGGTGATAGAAGCAAGATCCGATGCTGTAAAGAGCAATATTGCATAGGAACCTGGAATGTCAGGTCCATGAATCAAGGCATATTGGAAGTGGTCAAACAAGTGATGGAAAGAGTGAACATCGATATTCTAGGAATCAGCGAACTAAAATGGACTGGAATGAGTGAATTTAACTCAGATGACCATTATATCTACTACTGCGAGCAGGAGTCCCTCATAAGAAATGGAGTAGCCATCATGGTCAAAAAAAGGGTCTGAAATGCAGTACTTAGATGCCATCTCAAAAATGACAAAGAGATCTCTGTTTGTCTCCAAGGCAAACCATTCAATATCACAGTTATCCAAGTCTATGTCCCAACTAGTAATGCTGAAGAAGCTGAAGTTGAATGGTTTTATGAAGACCTACAAGACCTTTTTGAACTAACACCCAAAAAAATGCCTCCATATCTACACTGAAACCAAGCACCACCCAAGGGCCAGCAAGTTCCAGAGCAAGGCATACCATGCAAATTCTCCAGCAACACAGGAACACAGCCATGAACTTCAATATACAGGCTGCCCAAAGTTACTCCAAAACCATTGACATCTCATAACTCATTACTGGACACTTCATTGCACTCCAGAAAGAAAAAATCCAGCTCCACCCACCAGAAGACCAACACAAGCTTCCCTAACCAAGAAACCTTGACAAGCCACCGATACAACCCCACCCACAGTGAGGAAACTCCACAATAAAGAGAACTTCATAAACTGCCAGAATACAGAAAGGCCACCCCAAATGCAGCAATATAAACAAAATGAAGAGACAAACAAATACCCAGCAGGTAAAAGAACAGAATAAATGCTCACCAAACCAAACCAAAAAGGAAGAGATAGGGAATCTACCTGATAAAGAATTCCAAATAATGATAGTGAAAATGATCCAAAATCTTGAAATAACAATGGAGTCACAGATAAATAGCCTGGAGACAAGGACTGAGAAGATGCAAGAAAGGTTTAACAAGGACCTAGAAGAAATAAAAAGAGTCAATATATAATCAATAATGCAATAAATGAGATCAAAAACACTCTGGAGGCAACAAATAGTAGAATAACGGAGGCAGAAGATAGGATTAGTGAAGTAGAAGATAGAATGGTAGAAATAAATGAATCAGAAAGGAAAAAAGAAAAACGAATTAAAAGAAATGAGGACAACCTCAGAGACCTCCATGACAATATTAAATGCTCCAACATTCAAATTTTAGGAGTTCCAGAAGAAGAAGACAAAAAGAAAGACCATGAGAAAATACTTGAGGAGATAATAGTTGAAAACTTCCCGAAAATGGGGAAGGAAATAATCACCCAAGTCCAAGAAACCCAGAGAGTCCCATACAGGATAAACCCAAGGTGAAACACTCCAAGACACATATTAATCAAATTAACAAAGATCAAACACAAAGAATAAATATTAAAAGCAGCAAGGGAAAAACAACAAATAACACACAAGGGGATTCCCATAAGGATAACAGCTCATCTTTCAATAGAAACTCTTCAGGCCAGGAGGGAGTGGCAAAGCATACTTAAAGTAATGAAAGAAAATAACCTACAGACCAGATTACTGTACCCAGCAAGGATCTTATTCAAATTTGAAGGAGAAATTAAAAGCTTTACAGACAAGCAAAAGCTGAGAGAATTCAGCACCACCAAACTGGCTCTGCAACAAATGCTAAAGGATATTCTCTAGACAGGAAACACAAAAAGGGTGTGTAAACCTGAACCGAAAACAATGAACTAAATGGCAATGGGATCATACTTATCAATAATTACCTTAAACATATATGGGTTGAATGCCCCAACCAAAAGGCAAAGACTGGCTGAATGGATACAAAAACAAGACCCCTATATATGCTGTCTACAAGAGACCCACCTCAAAACAGGGGACACATACAGAGTGACAGTGAAGGGCTGGGAAAAGATATTCCACGCAAATAGAGACCAAAAGAAAGCAGGAGTAGCAATACTCATATCAGATAAAATAGACTTTAAAACAAAGGCTGTGAAAAGAGACAAAGAAGGACACCATATAATGATCAAGGGATCAATCCAAGAAGAAGATATAACAATTATAAATATATATGCACCCAACATAGGAGCACTGCAATATGTAAGACAAATGCTAACAAGCATGAAAGGGGAAATTAACAATAACACAATAATAGTGGGAGACTTTAATACCCCACTCACACCTATGGATAGATCAACTAAACAGAAAATTAACAAAGAAACACAAACTTAAATGATACAATAGACCAGTTAGACCTAATTGATATCTATAGGACAATTCACCCCAAAACAATGAATTTCACCTTTTTCTCAAGCACACATGGAACCTTCTCCAGGATAGATCACATCCTGGGCCATAAATCTAGCCTTGGTAAAATCAGAAAAATTGAAATTATTCCAAGCATCTTTTCTGACCATAATGCAGTAAGATTAGATCTCAATTACAGGAGAAAAACTACTAAAAATTCCAACATATGGAGGCTGAACAACACGCTGCTGAATAACCAACAAATCACAGAAGAAACCAAAAAAGAAATCAAAATATGCATAGAAATGAATGAAAATGAAAACATAACAACCCAAAACCTGTGGGACACTGTAAAAGCAGTGCTAAGGAGAAAGTTCATAGCAATATAGGCATACCTCAAGAAATAAGAAAAAGGTTAATAAATAACCTAACTCTACACCTAAAACAACTAGAAAAGGAAGAAATGGAGAACCCCAGGGTTAGTAGAAGGAAAGAAATCTTAAAAATTAGGGCAGAAATCAATGCAAAAGAAACAAAAGAGACCATAGCAAAAATCAACAAAGCCAAAAGCTGGTTCTTTGAAAGGATAAGTAAAATTGACAAACCATTACCCAGACTCATCAAGAAACAAAGGGAGAAAAAAAATCAATAAAACTAGAAATGAAAATGGAGAGATCACAACAGACAACACAGAAATACAAAGGATAATAAGAGATTACTATCAGCAATTATATGCCAATAAAATGGACAACGTGGATGAAATGGACAAATTCTTAGAAAAGTACAACTTTCCAAAACTGAACCAGGAAGCAATAGAAAATCTTAACAGACCCATCACGAGCACTGAAATTGAAACTGTAATCAGAAATCTTCCAGCAAACAAAAGCCCAGGTCCAGACGGCTTCACAGCTGAATTCAATCCTACTCAAACTCTTCCAGAAAATTGCAGAGGAAGGTAAACTTCCAAACTCATTCTATGAGGCCACCATCACCCTAATACCAAAACCTGACAAAGATGCCACACACACACACAAAAAAAGAAAACTACAGGCCAATATCACTGATTAACATAGATGCAAAAATCCTTATCCAAATTCTAGCAATCAGAATCCAACAACACATTAAAAACATCATACACCATGACCAAATGGACTTTATCCCAGGGATGCAAGGATTCTTCAATATCTGCAAATCAATCAATGTGATACACCACATTAACAAATTGAAAAATAAAAGCCATATGATTATCTCAATAGATGCAGAGAAAGCCTTTGACAAAATTCAGCATCCATTTATGATAAAAACTCTCCAGAAAGCAGGAATAGAAAGAACATACCTCAACATAATAAAAGCTATATATGACAAACCCACAGCAAACACTATCCTCAATGGTGAAAAATTGAAAGCATTTCCCCTAAAGTCAGGAACAAGACAAGGCTGCCCAGTTTCACCACTACTATTCAACATAGTTTTGGAAATTTTGGCCACAGCAATCAGAGCAGAAAAAGAAATAAAAGGAATCCAGATTGGAAAAGAAGAAGTAAAACTCTCACTGTTTGCAGATGACATGATCTTCCACATAGAAAACCCTAAAGACTCCACCAGAAAATTACTAGCGCTAATCAATGAATATAGTAAAGTTGCAGGATATAAAATCAACACACAGAAATCCCTTGCATTCCTATACACTAACAATGAGAAAACAGAGAAATTAAGGAAACAATTCCATTCACCATTGCAATGAAAAGAATAAAATACTTAAGAATATATCTACCTAAAGAAACTGAAGACTTATATATAGAAAGCTATAAAACACTGGTGAAAGAAATCAAAAAGGATACTAATAGATGGAAAAATATACCATGTTCATGGATTGGAAGAATCAATATAGTGAAAATGAGTATACTACCCAAAGCAATTTATAGATTCAATGCAATGCCTATTAAGCTACCAGCAGTATTTTTCACAGAGCTAGAACAAATAATTTCACAATTTGTATGGAAATACAAAAAACTTCAAATATCCAAAGCAATCCTGAGAAAGAAGAATGGAACTGGGGGAATCAACCTGCCTGACTTCAGGCTCTACTACAAAGCCACAGTCATCAAGACAGTATGGTACTGGCACAAAGACAGAAATATAGATCAATGGAACAAAATAGAAAGCCCAGAGATAAATCCACGCACTTATGGGTACCTTATCTTTGACAAAGGAGGCAAGAATATGCAATGGAGAAAAGACAATCTCTTTAACAAGTGGTGCTGGGAAAACTGGTCAACCACTTGTAAAAGAATGAAACTAGAACACTTTCTAACACCACACACCAAAATAAACTCAAAAGGGATTAAAGATCTAAATGTAAGACCAGAAACTATAAAACTCCTAGAGGAGAACATAGGCAAAACACTCTCCGACATACATCACAGCAGGATCCTCTATGACCCACCTCCAAGAATACTGGAAATAAAAACAAAAATAAACAAATGGGACCTAATTAAAATTAAAAGCTTCTGCACAACAAAGGAAACTCTAAGCAAGGTGAAAAGACAGATTTCAGAATGGGAGAAAATAATAGCAAATGAAGCAACTGACAAACAACTAATCTCAAAAATATACAAGCAACTCCTGCAGCTCAATTCCAGAAAAATAAACGACCCAATCAAAAAAATGGGCCAAAGAACTAAATAGACATTTCTCCAAAGAAGACATACAGATGGCTAACAAACAGATGAAAAGATGCTCAACATCACTCATTATCAGAGAAATGCAAATGAAAACCACAATGAGGTACCATTTCATGCCAGCCAGAATGGCTGCGATCCAAAAGTCTACAAGAAATAAATGCTGGAGAGGGTGTGGAGAAAAGGGAACCTCTTACACTGTTGGTGGGAATGTAAACTAGTACAGCCACTATGGAGAACAGTGTGGAGATTCCTTAAAATGTGGAAATAGAACTGCCTTATGACCCAGCAATCCCACTGCTGGGCATGCACACCGAGGAAACCAGAATTTAAAGAGACACGTGTACCCCAATGTTCATCGCAGCACTGTTTCTAATAGCCAGGACATGGAAGCAACCTAGATGTCCATCAGCAGATGAATGGATAAGAAAGCTGTGGTACATATACACAATGGAGTATTACTCAGCCATTAAAAAGAATACATTTGAATCAGTTCTAATGAGGTGGATGAAACTGGAGCCGATTATAGAGTGAAGTAAGCCAGAAAGAAAAACACCAATACAGTATACTAACGCATATATGTGAATTTAGAATGATGGTAATGATAACCTTGTATGTGAGACAGCAAAAGAGACACAGATGTATAGAACAGACTTTTGGACTCTGTGATAGAGGGAGAGGGTGGGATGATTTGGTAGAATGGCATTGAAACATGTATGATATCATATAAGAAATGAATCGCCAGTCTAGGTTCAATGCAGGATACAGGATTCTTGGGGCTAGTGCACTGAGACGACCCAGAGGGATGGTATGGGGAGGGAAGTGGGAGGGGGGTTCAGGATTGGCAACAGATGTACACTCGTGGTGGATTCATGTTGATGTATGGCAAAACCAATACAATATTGTAAAGTTAAAAAAATAATAAATAAAATACCAGATGCCTGAAAATAAACAAATAAAAATTAAAAGTATTAAAAAAAGAAAAAAACAAAGAAAATGACTCTGAATCAGGTGTTTGCAGTTCAACAATCTCAGGCTTTTTCTTTAATAGAATTTACCCCAGACTTAGTGAATCAGAATGTCAAAAAAAGGGCCTGCAAAACTATTTTTTAAATGTGCTTCAATTGATTCAAATGTGCTGCCATGGTAAGAACTATTTCCTTTGATAAGAATTCTTAATTTATAAGCAGAGCCCCAGTCTATACTATTATTTAAGGATACTATCTTCAACTTCATATTTGCTACTCAATTCACCACTTCAGTAGAACTTTACCACAGCTTTTTTTTTTAATTTAAATTTATTTATTTTAATTGGAGCCTATTACTTTACAATACTGTATTGGTTTTGCCATACATCAACATGAATCTGCTGCAAGTGTACACGTGTTCCCCATCCTGAACCCCCCTCCCACCTCCCTCCCCGTACCATCCCTCTGGGTCATCCCAGTGCACCAGCCCCAAGCATCCTGTATCATGCATCGAACCTGGACTGGTGTGTTGACATTTCTTGTTCTGGTTTTGACTGGACTAGGAGCACTTTAGAGAAGGCAATGGCACCCCACTCCAGTACTCTTGCCTGGAAAATCCCATGGACAGAGGAGTCTGGTAGGCTGCAGTCCATGGCGTCGAGAAGAGTCGGACACGACTGAGAGACTTCACTTTCACTTTTCACTTTCATGCATTGGAGAAGGAAATGGCAACCCATTCCAGTGTTCTTGCCTGGAGAATCCCTGGGATGGGGGAGCCTGGTGGGTTGCCATCTGTGGGGTCGCACAGAGTCGGACACGACTGAAGAGACTAGAAGCAGCAGCAGCAGCAGGAGCACTTTTAAAGAGACAACTACAAGCCTTAATTATATGGTCTGTTCCTTAATCATGTCACTTAGTATGGCACTTACTAAGTATTCCTGGATGAATTAACATTCTGTAAACTTCCAGAAGTCATTACAAACATATCTAAAGCACCTACTATGTAGCAAGGACATAGTAGGACTGACTGAGATAAGATGTGGGAAAGTCTTTTGTAAAATGTAAATGCATTGTAGTTTCCAAATATTGTAACAGACTACCAAGTATGCATCTTAATTTCATAAAGAACTCAATAGGCTGAATTCACACTTTTACATCAATGTAAATATATTTAGGCCCCATGAAAAGAGACCTCTAAATTAATTAGTTTTCTTAATTCCTCACATCAACAGCCTGCTAGTTCAAATCTTCCTTTAGTCCGCATTCTGTGTGGAGGTGATAGGAGAGGTGTGCACAGAGGCCCATTTCAAAGACAGTGTTCATGTTGTGATCTATTCATGAAAAAAGAAAGTAAAGTGACTTCCTTACCTCTTGCATAGCATCTCACACATAGCCCATCTCTTCTCTCAGTAATCCAGATTGCATTTTGAAGGCACTATTGTTCCAACCTTCTTCTTTTTTTTAATTTATTTTTTATTTTACTTTACAATTCTGTATTGGTTTTGCCATACATTGACATGAATCCTGTTAAGGAAAAATGTCTTCAATTTCTGTTTTGAAAAAAATAGTTTTCTACGACAGAGAAAATACACCTAACAGGGTCTGTTTCCTCAGCTCTTAATGATGAGAATGACAACTTTTGTGATGAGAATACTGTTGGCGCCTGCAGCTTTTGCGTCTCTCACCCTCCCCTGGGCTGCAGAGTGCCTTGACTTTGTTTTCAGTGACTTGCTATACAGTACCAGCCTTCTTTCCCCATGTGCTAATAATTCTGTAACCTCTACTTAAAATTCAACAAACTCTGCTTCTCAATGCATTCCAGTTTGAATGACTACTGCCTCACTTTATTATTTAGACTGCTGGTCTCAGTAACCATATTTTTCACAGAAAATAAAATTTTCTGACCACTGTTCTTTTAGGCATATTGAAGCCCAGTTTCCAACATGAAATGGAGGATTCCCCAAACTGGCAAACAGTTCTTGCACACCAACAAAGTATCCAAGAATTCAACTCCATTCTGATACTGTCTACTTGGGAAAGCATCAGATTTCACAGGTTAAAGGCTCATTCCACATGATTCCCCCATCCTCCTCCCTCACAAACTTCAAACTGTTATAAAAGGATGTAACTCTGGAACAGCCAAATGGAGGAGATGCCTAGGGCAAGGTACTTGGGAAGGGGCAAAGAAGTTCCATGTCCTCCTCCAATGCACCACTCTCCCTACCTCTCACGAACCCAGAAGCTCTTTGACCCCTGTCCTTTTGAGTTTTTATAGAGGCTTCATTACATGGTTATGATTCATTGAATCTTTGGCTGTTAGCCACTGATTCCACCTCCAGCCCCTATTCGATCCCTGGGTCGGGAAGATCCCCTGGAGAAGGATATGGCAACCCATTCCAGTATTCTAGCCTGGAAGATCCCATGGACAGAGGAGCCTGGTGGGCTACAGTCCAGGGGGTTGCAAAAGAGTCAGACATGACTTAGCAACTAAACCACAACAACCAGACCCTTTCCCTCCCTGGAGGTCAGGGGTGGGACTGAATATTCCAACTCTCTTGGTTCTCCAGGTGACTAGCCTCCATTAGGTGTGGTTAAAAAAAAGTCAGATTTTTAATGTAACAGAAGAATTACTACTTTATAACTGTCCACATTAGGAGACTCCGGGGTTTGGGAAGCTGTGACTCAAGAACTGTGGACAAAGAGCATATGAGAAATGTATTTTGCTCATCTGAATGCTCAAGTATATGTTTATTGTAACAAAATCACAATAATGTATTCCATTATCTTCAAATATATTTGTTGTTGTTCAGTTGCTCAGTCATGTCTGACTCTTTGTGACCCCATGGACTGCAGCATGACAGGCTTCCCTGTCCTTCACTATCTCCCAGAGGTTGCTGAAACTCATGCCCATTGAGTCAGTGATGCCATGCAACCATCTCATCCTCTGTCATCCCCTTCTCCTCAAAGTTTCTTAACATCAGGGTCTTTTCAAGTGAGTTGGCTCTTCGTATCAGGTGGCCAAAGTATTGGAGCTAAGCTTCAGCTTCAGTCCTTCCAATGAATATTCAAGGTTGATTTCCGTTATGATTGACTGGTTGGATCTCCTTGCAGTCCAAGGGACTCTCAAGAGTCTTCTCTAACACCACATTTCAAAAGAATCAATTCTTTGGTTCTCAGTTCTTTATGGTCCAACTCTCACATCCATACATGATTACAGGAAAAAATAGCTTTGACTATACAGACCTTTGCTGGCAAATTAATATCTCTGCTTTTTAATACAGTTTAGGTTTGTCATAGCTTTTCTTCCAAGGAGCAAGTGTCTTTTAATTTCATGGCTGCAGTCGCCATCTGCAGTGATTTTGAAACCCAAGAAAAGAAAGTCTGTCACTGTTTCCATTGTTTCCACATCTATTTGCCATGAAGTGATGGGACCAGGTGCCATGATTTTAGTTTTTTGAATGTTGAGTCAGTTTTCACACTCTCCTCTTTCACTTTCATCAAGAGGCTGTTTAGTTTCTCTCTGCTTTCTGTGATAAGGGTGATGTTATCTACATATCTGAGGTTATTGATATTTTTCCAGCAATCTTGATTCTAGCTTGTGCTTCATCCAGCCTGCCATTTCACATGACGTACTCTGCATATAAGTTAAATAAGCAGGGTGACAATATACAGCCTTGATGCACTCCTTTCCCAATTTGGAACCAATCCATTTTTTCATGTCTGGTTCTAACTGTTTCTTCCTGACCTGTATACAAGTTTCTCTGGAGGCAGGTAAGGTGGTCTAGTATTCCCATCCCTTTAAGAATTTTCCATGGTTTGTTGTGAATCACACAGTCACAGGTTTTAGTGTAGTCAATGAAGCAGAAGTAGATGTTTTTCTGGATTTCTCTTGCTTTTTCTCTGATCCAACTGGTGTTGGCAATTTGATCTCTGGTTCCTCTGCCTTTTCTAAATCCAGCTTGAACATCTGAAATTTCTTGGTTCATGTACTGTTGAAGTCTCACTTGGAAAATTTTGAGCATTGCTTTGCTAGCATGTGAAATGAGAGCAGTTGTGCAAATGTGTATATTTTTTGCTATTGACCTTCTTTGGAATTGGAATGAAAAATGATGTTTTCCAGTTCTGTGTTCACTGCTGAGTTTTCCAAATTTGCTGGCATATTGAGTGCAGTACTTTAACAGCATCACCTTTTAGGATTTGGAATAGCTCAGCTGGAATTCCATTACCTCCACTAGCTTTGTTCATAGTGATGCTTCCTACAGCCCCCTTGACTTCATCCTCCAACCTTCACCTGGTTCTAGGTGAGTGATCACACTGTCATGGATATCCAGGTCTTTAAGAGCATTTTTGTATATTTCTTCTATGTATTCTTGCCACCTCTTCTTAATATCTTCTGTTTCTGTTAGGTCCATATCGTTTCTGTCCGGTCCATATCGTTTCTGTCCTTTATTGTACCCATATTTGCATGAAATGTTCCCTTGGTATCTCTGATTTTATTGAAGAGATCTCTAGTCTTTCTCATTCTATTGTTTTTCCTCTATTTATTTGCATTGATCACTGAGGAAGTCTTTCTTATCTGTTTGCTCTTCTTTGGAACTCTGCATTCAGATGAATATATCTTTCCTTTTCTCCTTTGCCTTTAGCTTCTCTTTTCTCAGCTATTTGTAAGGCCTCATCAGGCAGCCATTTTGATTTTTTACATTTCTTTTTCTTGAGGATGGTCTTGATCCCTGCCTCCTGTACAATGTCATGAACCTCCTCCATCCATAGTTTTTCAGGCACTCTGTCTATCAGATCTAATGCCTTGAATCTATTTGTCACTTCCACTGTCTAGTCATAAGGGATTTGATTTAGGTTAAAAATTAGATTTAAATCCTCAAATATATCATCACTAACTAATGGCCCTCCCATTCTTGCCCTGATTCTGTAAGTGAAGAAGGACTGACAGTAAGATTCACGTCTATACACACTTGGCATATTTGAGTGAAAACGTAATCATAGAACAAAGTAATACATATATCATTTGATTTGTCTATGTATACTCATTCATATACTGTAGTTACAGGAAGGAATTGAAGCAGCTGACTCAGACAATATAATTATGGGGAACCTGTTGTATGCTTGATACTGTGGGGGACTCAGTGGACCTAATCCAGCTTTTGAAGAAAAAACACTTGTCAGTGTTAACACTTAGAGTGGAATAAAGGTTGTGAAAGAAACATGGCAAAGCGCTAACTGGTCAGTCACTTTGTTGTTGGAGGTGGCAGTCAGTCAGGAAAGAGGAACACTGCTTCAGAGAGCTCAGATGTCCCATTTTTAGCCTCATCCACCCTGGTGGTTGGATGTGAGAGTTGGACTGTGAAGAAGGCTGAGAGCCGAAGAATCGATGCTTTTGAACTGTGGTGTTGGAGAAGACTGTTGAGAGTCTCTTGGACTGCAAGGAGATCCAACCAGTCCATTCTGAAGGAGATCAGCCCTGGGATTTCTTTGGAAGGAATGATGCTAAAGCTGAAACTCCAGTACTTTGGCCACCTCATGCGAAGAGTTGACTCATTGGAAAAGACTCTGATGCTGGGAGGGATTGGGGGCAGGAGGAGAAGGGGATGACAGAGGATGAGATGGCTGGATGGCATCACGGACTCGATGGACGTGAGTCTGAGTGAACTCCTGGAGTTGGTGATGGACAGGGAGGCCTGGCATGCTGTGATTCATGGGGTCACAAACAGTCAGACACGACTGAGCGACTGAACTGAACTGAACGCTGGTGCAGTTTGGGCAGGAAGGAAACCCTGGGAGAGTGTAGACATTTTTCTCTTTCCATTTGGAAAGTGCTAAGACTTTTCTTCATTAACAAGCACTCCCCATTTACCTCCCTAATGCCTCAATATCTTTTCCTATGAGCCCCTTTTTTCCTCCCTGTTCACATTAGTCTGGATATACCTACCAGAATCTCTTCCCTGGGCAATACACAAGAATCTCTTTCCTCCCTTGTTTCTCTGCCTGTAGGATGGTCACTGAACCTCTTTTCCCCAGAGCAGCCAAGAGACCTTTCTAAAGCTCATACCCAAACAAATCTGCCATTCCTCTTTTTATAAACCTTCAGTGGTTCTCCATGACATGTGATGAAATCCAAATCCCAGCATGGCGATAGAGCACTCTATGGTTTGTCTCTGTTCGTTTGCTTTGTCCTTTACCCTGGCTTATCTCTCATCCTGCCTCCAGCCACACTGAGTATAATAGAGTTCTAGAAATAGTTGTGGCATGTTCATAGACTCTGCTAGTTAATTTGTGCTTCCTTTCTTAGAGGAGGATCCATCAAGCCTCTAGAATTTGAATGCAGACTCTGCTGCTTATTGTAGACCATCAGTGAGGCTTTCAGCTCTCCAAGCCTAAAGATTCTCCTAAGATGCAAATAGTGAGTTGTGGAATCCTTGGTAAGACTGGAGATAATATGTCCTGGTGCAGAGGTTTACACTTAGTAGGAGTGCAGGATTATCATCTGCTGACCTTTCAAAGCTTGTTTCTAAGCATCACCTCTTAAGTTGGGCTTATTTCTATCTGTGTGTACAATGCTTTTGTTCTTTTAAAATGTATCTATAACAATGTGTGGCGCTTGTTTACATGTTAGTTTAACCCCTAAATTCCATGAAAGCAAGGGTCCTGTCTTATTGATTTATTTAGGCCAAACCCCAGCCAAAATTCCTTGCATATAATTGACACTCACAGTACATCTTGGACTTCCCTGGTGGTTCACAGTAAAGAATCTACCTGCAGTGCAGCAGACCCAGGTTCGATCCTTGGATCTGGAAGATCCATGGAGAAGAAAATGGTAACCCACCCTAGTATTCTTGCCTGGAGAATTCCATGGACAGAGGAGCCTACTGGGATACAGTCCATGGGGCTGCAGAGTCAGACACAACTGAGCGGCTAACACTTCACAGTGTTATATTCATACAGATATCTGTATTGTATATACAATATCTGTATTGGTCAAATGAATGAAACATTGGTGCCAGACTTTTGTAAAAGTTTCTTTTGATATTGGCTCACTAAAGCTCAACAGATAAAAACTAGAAGCAGTCTTCAGAATTCTCCACACCACATCCCCATGTTGCAATTGAGAACCACTGTATCCATGAAATAGAAGTATATCCACATTTATACTGTTAGGTGGTAAATTTCTCTATAAGTATATATGTTTTAATGTGCATTAACATTTGCACCATTTCACTCCAGCTTCCATTATTGGCTCATAGGATTAGATGTGAACTTGTCACTTGTTGTTTAGTTGATGAGTCATTTCTTTTTTGTGACTCCATACTCCATTGCCTGCCAGGATCCTCTGTCCATGGAATTTCCCAGACAAAAATACTGAAGTGGGTTCCCATTTCTTTCTGCAGGGGATCTTCCAACCCAAGGATAAAACCTGCATCTCTTGCATTGCAATCTCACTTCTCCTGCTTTGCAGGTAGATTCTTTACTGCTGAGTGTCCAGACTTAACACTAGCACATTCTCAATAAGAGGGAAAGAGTGAGATTAGTATAAATGACTAAACAATTATTTTCAATATGCAACAACTATCAAATATTTCTACTCAATATTCATTGTCTTTAATCCACTCCTCATCAATTAAATGCCCATGAGCAAAAGAATTGGGGTTTAATAAAATATGGAAAAGTTATGTATTTATTTATGAATGGTTAAAAGAGAAAATTTCTAACATGGGATTTATAGCAATAAATAAAATAGAAAAATTTCTTTTTGCTGTCTAATCATTTTTCAGAGGCTGCAGGTTTAGGATTGGATGTATACATTTAAAGATGCATTATAAAATGAATTAAAATTCCCACTGTCTTTGTTGCTTTTTCCTCAGAGCAATTTCCTTACAGAGACTCAGAATATTAATGACAAACATGACTTTCACAACAGATAGTCCAGGCAAACCAAATATTTACAAACTATAGGCCTTTTAGGAAAATAAAATTTAAAAGATATTGAAATAATGAACATAAAACTGAAGCCATGGAGATAGAAGATAGATGCTCAGTGAAAAAGTTGTAATACTCCTAAAAGCAGAAATGGAAAACTCTTGTGGGTCATTCATTATACCCTCCATCACAGCAGTGGGGTAGATTTCTTTCCAAAGGTATATCTTTGAATATTTTGTCCACTCTGGTGTGAAATGACTTACAGGATGGCTTTTCTGCTACTTCTATTGTGAGGCCATTTCACAATTTAATAGATATCACTACTGGGGAAACTTTGTAGATTCAGAGGCTACATTTTCTGTTATTCAATTTCATGCCCTGACTTTTAGTTATTGCCCTCAGGGAACATGGTAAATAATTCTTTCCCTTCATGGTGACACATTTTGGATTCTTAGAAATTTGTATCGTACCCCTAGGTCATTCTCTAAAATACTTTTATGTAGTATACATCAAAGTACTTAATTCTTCTGTCAATAAACAATATATTTAGTTTTTATAATCTTGTCTCATAAGTCATTTTTTTCTCAGCCTGTTAATCAATCAGCTCTTCTGTAAATCCCCATAGAAGTTTGTCAAATCTTCTATGAAAATACTTGCAAAATGATTTGGTAATCTCTCTCCATCTCACCACTGCACAGCAGAGATCAACAATTGATTCCTAGTTCAGATTGGAGGGCTCTTGTGTTTTGACCTCTTTGCAATATCTTAACAGCTCCCTCTGTAGCTTTTTATCACTTGCTATATTTCATAGGAATTTCTCCACTGAATTCTTAGGTAAAGTAATTCCAATATTAGATCCGTGATATTAAAGGAGTTCTAACAACTTTTTTTAAAAATATTAAAACTCATTTAATCTGTACTACATGTGATATAGTAGCCATGTGATAGAATAGCTTTGCAACAATTGTTGATAGATAGATTTAGTAATTTCCATGTTCTTTCAGCTCTGAGATAATCTGTATCTAAATGCAGTATCAACATTTCCACATAAAGAAGTCTAAAATATGCTGCAAAATCAGCCCCCACAAAGACCCTATACATGTACATTATACAAGTTATCAGAGTTACTGAGGGACCCTTGCCAGGTTAATAATTTAATTCCTCTGAAATGTATAGTATATATAGGTAGCACAGGCATCTTTTCTGTTTCTTTCAGACTGATTCTGCATGATCATTTCTGTTGGGAAGACTCTACTTTCTTTTACATTTCTAAGGTTTTCTTTTTAATATTAAGTGTTACATATCTTATAAGATGATTTTCCCTTTTCACATCATTCAACTTTAAGAGTTCTCCAGATATACTCTGAGGAAAGCAAAATTTAAAAAGACACATGAATCCCATTGTTCATTGCAGCACTGTTTACAATAGCTAGGACATGGAAGCAACCTAGGTATCCATCGACAAATGAATGGATAAAGACATTGTGGTACATATACACAATGTAATATTATCAACCAAACAAGGAACACATTTGAGTCAGTTCTAATGAGGTGGATGAACCCAGAACGTATTATACAGAGTGAAGTAAGTCAGAAAGAGAAAGATCAATATCGTATTCTAATGCATATATCTAGAAAAAATGGTACTGAAGAACTTATTTGCAGGGCAGCAATGGAGACACAGACATAGAGAATAGACTCATGGACATGGGGAGAGGGGAGGAGAGGGTGAGATGCATGGAGAGAGTAAAATGGAACTTACATTCCCATATGTAAAACAGATAGCCAATGGGAATTTGCTGCACGGTTCAGGAAACTCAAACAGGGGCTCTGTATCAACCTAGAGGAGTGGGCTGGGCAGGGAGATGGGAGGGAGGTTCAAAAGGGAGGGGATATATGTGTACCTATGGCTGACTCATGTTGAAGTTTGACAAAAAACGGCAATCCTGTAAAGGAATTATCCGTCAATAAAAAATTAACAACAACAAAAAGAGTTCTCCACTTCCAGAATTTACATTACTATGAAAGTTACTATTGTTGTTTTGTCTGAGTATTTTGTTGTTATCAGAATCTGCATTTTTTTTATCTTAAATCAAATATGGGTGATTAATAAATTTTAAAAGATTTTGAGCCTATTACCAGTGAAATCTTCAAGAATCTTGGAAGTATCTTGAATTTTAGTACTAAAAGCCCCTGAATAGAGAGAAATAGAAATAGAGAGAATTTTTTTTTTTACAGTGGCCTTAAAATAATTGAATTAATCACCTGCTGCCCAACCTTCGTAATATTTATGTTAAGGATAGTTTACTGAGAAGAAACCACTTTTGGAGATAAAACTAAATGTCAGCAGTTCTCTCGCTGCCAAAAAAGTGGCTTTAGAGAATCTTTAATTGTTACACATTTTAGAATGTTTGAGAACAGAAATAGTCATTAACTCATAAGCAATATTTAAGTCACTAGTGTGAATAAAGATAGCTTAAAAACGAATTGGTCACCTGAATATATGGTCTTTAAACTTAAAAATTAAATCCCCCACTGATAGATAATTGATCTTCATTAAGAATCTGACCAGTGGAGGATTCATGTTGATGTGTAGCAAAACCAATACAAGATTGTAAAGTAAAAATAATAATAATAATAAAGGAATCTGAGAAGGACATTGTCACATTAAGTCCTAGAAGCCTAATTAGTTTTTGAGTCTTTATTGAGAGCCTAATATGTCCCAGGCACCATACTGGCTCCTGTGGAAGCATTAAAGTCAGCAAAAGTACATTGTAAAAATATTCGTATACTCTGGAAACACAGCAGTGGGAGCATCTGCATCAGACCTAACAATGCTTCTCAAAGGGAGTGATTCAATTTGTGTTCTAAGTGATGAGGTAGAGTTAGCTAAATGAGAAAGAGATGGGAGAATTTTCCAAGCAAATGGAACAGCCCCTTCAAATTTGAGATGGCTGATAAAGCATGAAATAATTCTGAAGTGTTGGGGGGAAAAAATGAGTGACTGGCTAGAAAAGTTGTTGGAGAGGACCACAGTAGTCAGATCATAAAGGTTTTGTTGTCCTTGTCAATGGACTGCAAGTTGTTCAGAGACTCAGAGACTTGGAGCTTGGAAGTCACATAGATAGCACAGTCCATTTTGTTTTGATTTTACATTTCAAGACCAATATGGCAGGTCAGTGGAGGACAGATAGCAGTCGGGAAAGAATGGAGAAAGACTAATTAGGAGGGTAACTTAGTCATCCAGGAGAGATATGACAAACTCTTAAAGCACAGAAGAGAAGACATAGTTTTGAAAAATTTAGAAAGTACAATCTGAAGGATTTAGTGACTAACTGGGGACTGTTTCAGCATGGCTCCTAAATACATGACGCACACAATGAAGTGAAAGTGGTTTTATTTTTCTAAGAAAGGAAACACAGGAAGATGAGCGGGGTTTGTGGAAAAACTGATGAGCACCGTTACGTACATGTTGAGTTTGTGGAGATTATGGGATATCCAATAGGAAGTGACCAGAAGGAATTGAGCAAAACGATTTCAACAGAGATTTCTTGGCCTGGTATATGGAGTCAGGCATCGTTCATGTATGAAAAATGAAAGTGTTAGTTGTTCAGTCTTGTTCAGCTCTTTGTGACCCCATGGACTGTAGCTCACCAGGCTCCTCTGTCCATGGGATTCTCCAGGCAAGAATATCGGAGTGGGCTCCATCCCCTTTTCCAGAGGATCTTCCCAAGGTTTGATCTTTCTCTGGGGTTCGATCCACAGGTCCCCCATATTGTAGGCAGACTCTTTGCCACCTGAGCCACCAGGGATCTGAGCCATCATTCATGTATAAATTATTGTTAAAGTCAAGTCAAGGCTAGAAAGAATACATTAGGTTTGGCAACCCAGGAGCTATTAAAAATGTTAATAGTCTTTTCATTAGAGTGGTGGAGCAAGAATCGGGCTGCAATGAGATGAAAAGTGAATCAAATTTTTACAACAAATGTAAACAACTGTTTCAGGAAGCTTCAGTGTAAAGGGACACAGAATTTGAAGAAATGATACCTAGAGAGGTTAAATGAAGAAAATACCTCTTTATTTATTTATTTTTTATTTTAGGTAGCTATATTATATTTTATCTCATTTAGATTTTTTTAAATTTTATTTTTACTTTATTTTACTTTACAATACTGTATTGGTTTTGCCATACATTGACATGAATCCGCCACGGGTGTATACGAGCTCCCAATCCTGAATCCCCCTCCCACCTCCCACCCCATATCATCTCTCTGGATCATCCCCGTGCAACGCAAACATTTTTTATAGGTTACATGGGACTGGTAACCCATGGGACTGATAAAGGAAAGGTTAAAGATACATGAGAAAGAAAGCTAACATGGTGTGATGGGTTTGTAATTTTACTCAAGCAGAAATCCAGGTGAAGAATGATTGGACTACTCTAGAACAGGGCTTTTGTAGGATGGGTACCAGAGGACAGCTGGGTGGGAAGAGACTATTGATAAGAGAGGACTTGAAGTGATAGATTGTGAGGTCTCTAACGTCTACAGGAGACTGGTATGTTGGAGGAACATGTAAATATTAAGCGGAAGTCTAAGTGAATGAAGAGAGAGAGACAGCAGCAGGTAATTCAAGGGCATCCAACGATATGGAAGGCATGGCATGCACTGTCCATTTCGGATTCCGGAGGGAGTGGCTAAAGTGAGAGTAGGTAAAAAGGGACACTTGAGTTGAGAGTCAAGAGTAGTTTCTGTGCTATCTGACATCATCCAGGATGGTGGTGATGAAGTAGAAAGAAATATCAGAAGATGGATGCTGTGGCCCTTGTTAAACATGAGGAGTGGCCAGGACTTCAGTAGCAGTAACAATGCATAGAGAGAAAGCAGGAACTAATAGGTGGGTGACTTGTGTTTCAAAGGGGCTGATTGTAAGTTTGCTTACCTATGCCTACCGTGTCTTTAAAAGAATATGTAAGAAACATAATGTTGATTGCCTCTGAGTGGCATCTCTTTTCTGTTAGACTGGGGGCCGTACGAATGTTTTGTATTAAAACTATCAATGACAGATGATACGAAGTCATACTGATGAATGATAAAATGAAAAATGATAAAACTATCATTCTGAAAGTTTCAGAATGGAGTCAGAAGAAAGGCAACCCACAGCCATGTGCCCAACCTAGCAGGGTTTCAGAGTGGGGGCTCTCGTTAGTCAGGCCTGGCCTGGAGGGAAGTACTGTCTTGAGGGTAGAAAGGAAGAGAGTGATCAGTGATGGCTTTGAAGGTGTTGAGGTTGTTGGTCCACAGTGACTCATGACTATAAATGACATTGCAAAACAGAAGTCTATCAGAAGTGACGCTGTGTTTATGGTGCCCCATTTTAAGATTAATCTACTCAATAGTTTTTAGACTAAAACCATTCAACCAGTGTCAGAAATCCAATTTAAAGTTTCCTTTTTAATTTTTGAAGAGAATATGGAGTACAGGCTAGCACAGCTCCCCAAAGCAATATTCTTTACTGTGCACAATAAATCATCAGCTTTCTATTCCATCAGTAAACTAAAGAAGCTGGCAGAAGATAATGTAGTGTTCTCATGAGAGTAAAGATTCTTGTTAACCTATGTTCTTATCGTCTATAAAAGTTTGTGGCTTTCTTTGGTTATTGCTGCTCTTGAAAGGATAGTGTCTTCCACTTAACACAAGAGACTTGGTGGTGTTTTTGTCTTCTTTATCCTGATGAAATCTGATGTATGCATTGACTGAACAGTGACTGTAGAGGCTGACTCGCCCTAGTGAGGATGAGCAAAAATAAATGGAGCTGTAGAAAGCAGTAAAGCAAATATCTAGTGTCCTCAATGTAGCTTAATTTGACACTGTGGTTAAATTCAAAATTGCTTTGCTCTGAGCAGTCTTTCTTCCTGCCTTCTCCACCTCCCTTTTACCCTCCATTCTCAATAGGAAGCATCCCAGACATAACTGGGAATAAAGTGATTCTAATTAGATGGTACTTCCCTGACCCAAATCGTCTTTGGCTTTTGTATATGAAATGTTATTGCACAGTTCTCTCTTCACATCACAAGGAAACATGAACAAGTCCCCTCCCTTTTCTTGTTCTCTGAGAATAGCTATATGCTAAAGACAGAAGTGCTGAGTACTGTCAGCTTGCTGAATCAGGTTCTGTGAGAGTCTGTGGCCAGCCACACACACTGCCTCTATTTCCTTCCTAGTCTGCTGGGAGAGAGGCCAGGAGGCTTTTCTTTCTCCCAACCTGAATATCAAGAAGTTGTTGAAGTGTCAGGGTTTTCCTCTGTTCAGCAGAGATGTTCCTATTATTGAGAAGCCTCCTCTAAACCTGCCAGTCAGAATGACAGTTCACCAGAGACCTCTGAAAGGCGATGGACTTCACATTAGGGTTAAGACTACTATGGTCAGCATTTGAACACTATAGATGCTGGGAGCGGGACCATTAATTATACACAATTCCCAGCCCACCTTCCCCCATAGGCACTGGGTTCTTTCCTGCCTGTAGATGAAGCTGTCAATTTCAGCTCTATTTTTTCTAGCCGTAAAGTGAAAGAAAGTGAAGTCGCTCAGTCATGTCTGACTCTTTGCGACCCTGTGGACTGTAGCCTACCAGGCTCCTCTGTCCATGGAATTTTCCAGACAAGAGTACTGAAGTGGGTTGCCATTTCCTTCTCCAGGGGATCTTCCTGACCCAGGGGTCGAACCTGGGTCTCCCACATTGCAGGCAAACACTTTACTATCTGAGCCATCTGCGAAGCAGCTTAAATATCTAGCCATAAATATCCTATTAAATAGCAGTATACACAGCATTGTGCAAAACACTGTATCCAATTCAAATAAAATTGGGGAATTTTACAGTAGTTGTATTTATTTTAAAATAGAGCTTTCCTAACTTTAATAAAGGCCACTGGCTGCTGCTTTTGATGATTACAAACATTGTTGCATTTTGTAGACTGTGAACTAAATGACCCATAATATCCCCCATAACTTAATACTTTATGTAAAAGGAAATATTATATGCTAATAATATAGGATGTGTTTATTGCATCTGCAAAACATTACTTAAAGGATGATTGTTAAAGAGACAAGCTAAATTGTACAAAATTTCCCCTGGCTTTTCATGTATCAAATGCAGAAGTAGCAGAGTGAATGCAGCTCAGTATCTGTGTATCGAGGTATGTGAATCATTCTACACAAAATCAAGTTTTCCTATACAGAGGAATTAGTTTAAATGCCCGTTTTGTTTTTTTTTTCCCTTGAGAGAAATTACACGTATACTGTTGATAAAATATTGGAAGAGGACAGTGTTTTTCAAATGCATCTAGTATAGGATTAACCACTTTCCAATGTACTGGCCACCCTTGGGAAAATTTCTGTCTTTTTAAAATATAAATGTAAATATCACCTGAGAGAATATTGGCCAAAATACCTTGAGAAGTATACACTGTACTGCAACAATAATGGGATCAGAGCACAAAGACCAGGATAAGGCTTTCAGTAGATCCCAGCCTCAAACAAGAGTGCCACGGCCACCAGCAGTCCACACGGGAGCCTTGCCTGCTCCCGGCATACGTCAGAAAGGACAGCCACTGCTCCCTCCAAAATTATCAATTGCCTCTGAAAACAGCTAATTTTTCATTGTCTTTCTTCAGTAGTAATAGACTGGGGATAAAGCTGAGTAGAATTTGGGAGAGAACTATAGAGTAATACAGTGTGCATGGGTTGCCACTGGAGGATTTGGGGAAGAAAAAAATGTGTGACTTCAAGTTACCGTAGAGGTCTGAAGAACTACTTAGAGAAGGATTAACTTTTTTTGATGCTTTTGAACTATGGTGTTGAAGAAGATTCTTGAGAGTCCCTTGGATAGCAAGGAGATCAACCATAAATATTCACTGGAAGGACTGGTGCTGAAGCTAAAGCTCCAATACTTTGGCTGCCTGATGGGAAGAGCCAACTCATCGGAAAAGATCCTGGTGCTGGGCAAGATTGAAGGCAAAGGAGGAGAGGATGAGATGGTTGGATGTCATTGCTGATTCAGTGGACATGA
The DNA here is from genome assembly GCF_014754425.2 of Oryx dammah. Classification (NCBI taxonomy): domain Eukaryota; kingdom Metazoa; phylum Chordata; class Mammalia; order Artiodactyla; family Bovidae; genus Oryx; species Oryx dammah. Next base: position 4,069,147 of record NW_024070201.1, read on the forward strand.
ATTGGGCAAACTCCTGGAGACAGTAACAGACAGGGAGGCCTGGAGTGATACAGTTCATGGGGTTGCAAAGAGTCAGACATGACTTAGTGACTGAACAACAACACCAAGCTTTTCTTGAAGCATGTACTAGTGTGGAAAAATCTCTGATCTAGGAGTCAGGAGACATGCGATCTACTTCCAGCTTTCTCCTGAGTTAGATGTGTCTCCACTGAAAAGTAATAATTCTGGACATTGATTCCTGAAAATAGTCATGTGTGTGTGTGTGTGTGTTAGTTGTTCGTCATGCCTGACTCTTTGCAACACCATAGACAGTAGTCCACCAGACTCCTCTGTCCACAGGCAAGAATCCTGGAGTGGGTTGCCATCTCCTCCTCCAGGGGATCTTCATGACCCAGGGATTGAAAATAGTCACAGTTTACTAAGTTATGCTGCAGTAACAAACAACCCCAAATTTCAGTGGCTAATCCTGTTAGCTACTCATTACCTGAAGCTATGCTCTGCTTAAGGTTCGAGGCCTGAAGGATCAGCTTCACATGGGGCATGTAGCAGAGGGAAAGGAACAGTGGAAAAACAGCATAATGTGGTTTAAAGCTTCGCCTCACATTCCATTGGTCAAAGGCAGTCACATGGCCTAACCTCCCTCAAGAGGAAGGAAGTACACTCCTCCTACAAGCAGAGCACCCGGGAGAAGCTCTGAGAAGGCAGACCCAGGGGAGAGGGACAGCACAGTGCCTAAAAGTTGAAAGCGTTGGTTGATGATTTGTAAAGCCTCTTCCAGCTCCAAAATTACACATTTTAATTCATGAATTAGAAATAGCAACAATTCATTTGGTTGTACAAATATTTTACCAGGAAATAAGAGATTAATTTTTAAAATGGCCCAATCCAAGAATGGGCAGAGCACCTGCATGAATCAGTAGTTTATATGTGCATATATAGTTTTTTATATTTAAATAATTTCAACTATTTTGAAAGCAAGTTCCTGACGTTTCAAAATTTTTGTTTGATATTTTGATGAATACATAAATAACACTCATTTATATATGTGAAATGCCAGGCTGGATGAAGCACAAGATGGAATCAAGATTGCATGAAGAAATATCAATAACCTCAGATATGCAGATGACACCACCCTTATGACAGAAAGCAAAGAGGAAATAAAGAACCTCTTGATGAAAGTGAAAGAGGACAGTGAAAAAATCTGGCTTAAAGCTCAGTATTCAAAACTGAAAATCATGGCATCCGGTACCATTACTTCATGACAAATAGATGGGGAAACAATGGAAACAGTGAGAGATTTTATTTTCTTGGGCTCCAAAATCACTGCAGATGGTGACTGCAGACATGAAATTAAAAGATTCCTACCCCTTGGAAGAAAAACTATTACCAACCTAGACAGCATATTAAAAAGCAGAGACGTTACTTAGCTGACAAAGGCCCATCTAGTCAAAGCTATGGTTTTCCAGTGGTCATGTATGGATGTGAGAGTTGGACTATAAAAAAAAGCTGAGCACCAAAGAATTGATGCTTTTAAACTATGGTGTTGGAGAAGACTCTTGAAAGTCCCTTGGACGGCAAGGAGATCAAACCCGTCAATCCTAAAGGAAATCCATTGTGAATACTCATTGGAAGGACTGATGCTGAAGCTGAAACTCCAATACTTTGGCCACCAGATGTGAAGAACTGACTCCTTGGAAAAACCCTGATGTTGGGAAAGATTGAAGGCAGGAGGAGAAGGGGATAACAGAGGATGAGATGGTTGGATATCATCACTGATTCGATGGGCATGAGTTTGAGCAAGCGCCAGTATTTGGTGATGGACAGGGAGGCCTGGCGTGCTGCAGTCCATGGGGTTGCAAAGAGTCGGACAGGACTGAGTGACTGAACTGAGCTGAATGTATCTGTGCTCAGTTCACGTGGTGCATGCGTGCTGAGTCACTTCAGCCGTGTCCAACTCTTAGCGACCCTGTGGACTGTAGCCCGTCAGGCTCCTCTGTCCATGGGATCCTCCAGACAAGAATCCTGGAGTGGGTTGCCATGCCCTCCTCCATAGGATCTTCCCAACACAGGGATCAAACCCAGATCTCTTATGTCTCCTGCTTTGGCAGGTGGATTCTTTATGACTAGCGCCACCTGGGAAGCCCTCATGTTGTGGTGGAGAGAGTGAATTGAGATGAGATGTTTTTTGAAAATTACAAAATTCTAATGCACCTTTTAGGCAATAATATATTGGACCATTATAGGTTGTTGGATAGACGAATCAGCATTTCTTCCAAGGGTAAAAATGAGTTAAGGATACAGATTTTCTTCTATGTGTCAGGCACTTTCATGATTTTACTTATAGTGATCTGTTTAATCCTCAGAGCATCCCTTTGAGATAGGAATTACAATGACTCTGCTTTCAGATAAGAATATCAAGGCACAGAGAAACTTAGTAGGTGGTACAAAGACTCTAGCCAGTACATGGTAGAGTTGAAATTGGATCCAGAGTCAGACTCCAGAATTTGTAACAACTAGTTGATTTCCATTTTTGCAGAGGTTTATAGAGCCATCTTTCCAGTACAAAGATAATATATTGGAAAGGCTGTACTAGTTTCAGAAAGTGTGCAGTTAAGAGTCAACCTGGGCCAGTTCCACACGAGTTATCTCATTGAATCCTCAACTAAACCTGTGGGGGTGGGGGAGGTATTTTCCCATTTTACAAATCAGGGCTCTCAAGCACAGAGAGTTTACCTTGCCCAAGGTCACACAGTCAATGCTCCATGTAGAATTTGATTGTGGGTGCTCTGTCTCCAAAGCAACATTTTAAGAAATGATTATCAAATCCCTTCTACCAACCAAAAATGTGGCAATCCTAATTCAGCAAGGTAAATAGCAAAGGAGCATCTCAACGTCCTTGCTCTTCACTTAAAGGCATGTGGTTTGCTTTTCTTTTGTTTACACTTACAGGCCTTCTGGTGAAACCCATCCATGCTTATTTGTGTTCTAGTATCTCTATGATCCCAACTGGGTTTAGACCTAGCTCTCACTAATCCCACCAAATCAATCCCTGCTGACCAGCCCCAGGGGTCATCATAAAATATTTACGGGGTTCTCATCTACTGAATCCTCTCATCAGGCAAACATTCTAACTCTTCTTTGAAAAAAAGAAAGGTTATTTTGCATCCTGCTGTGGGATAAGATAGAACTAAATTGTATTTGAGTAGAAAATGTTGTTATCATTTTAGAGGTTTGATTACCAAAATAAGGAATGCCTCCTGATTCTAAGATAAGCTTAGAAGATTATCAACATTCCAAAAAAGTTTTTTAAACCAACAGCACTGGATTTCTGATCTTCAATTTTCTCCACTACTCTCATCTCTCAGAATAGCCATCTACCATTTACTATTCATCCTCTAGGAATTTTATTATGTTGCTTAAGATCACTTGAATCCAGAGGAATTTTTCTCTTTTTTTTTAGTATACACAGAAAGCAATGCATGTAAGCAGGAGCAAGGGAGACGTGGCTGTATTAGTAACCAGCTTCCTACGAATTAGTGCTTTGCACTACAGTATGTCCAGAGACCCCTGCTGCAGGCTTCAGATCTGCTGATGTTGCTGACACTGAGCTTTTGAGGGGTTGATTTGCTCACATGTAGGCTCCAAAATCACTGCAGATGGTGACTGCAGCCATGAAATTAAAAGATGCTTACTCCTTGGAAGAAAAGTTATGACCAACCTAGATAGCATATTCAAAAGCAGAGACATTACTTTGCCAACTAAGGTCTGTCTAGTCAAGGCTATGGTTTTTCCAGTAGTCATGTATGGATGTGAGAGTTGGACTGTAAAGAAGGCTGAGCACCAAAGAATTGATGCTTTTGAACTGTGGTGTTGGTGAAGACTCTTGAGAGTCCCTTGGACTGCAAGGAGATCCAACCAGTCCATTCTGAAGGAGATCAGCCCTGGGTGTTCTTTGGAAGGAATGATGCTAAAGCTGAAACTCCAGTACTTTGGCCACCTCATGCGAAGAGTTGACTCATTGAAAAAGACTTTGATGCTGGGAGGGATTGGGGAAGGAGGAGAAGGGGACAACAGAGGATGAGATGGCTGGATGGCATCACTGACTCGATGGACATGAGTCTGAGTGAACTCCGGGAGTTGGTGAGGGACAGGGAGGCCTGGTGTGCTGCGATTCATGAGGTCGCAAAGAGTCGGACACAACTGAGCGACTGAACTGAACTGAACTGAGGCAGAGGATGGTCAGATTGAAAACTCTCTGAGAACGATGACCTTGATGCTTTTTTCATTTCTGTATCTGCCATAACTTAACTCATGTAGTCACTAATAGTGGAAGTCCACAAGTACCTGTTGAATGAATGGTTAAATGCCCTATCTCCCACCACCCCCCAGAAAACAAAGAAAGAAAATGGAAAAGAAAGAGCCACCTCTGTCATTTAAGACTCTCTGATTTGTCTTACTTTTTCAACCTCATTTTCTGCCTGGTACTTTGGACACACAGCAGGCTCACAGGTCCAAGATCACACCACTCTGTTCAAGCCCTTTTTCCCACCTGCCTACTCCCCTTACTGTCAGAAGCCCTGATCATCATCTGAAGGTCAACTCCAAGGCCACTTCTTCTGAGACATTTATTTCTATAGATTTTGTGTTATTCATTTATTCATTCCACAGATATTTATTAACATTCAACTGTGTAGCAGCCTTCCTGATAGGGCTTTACATGGATTACCTCATTTGATCTTCACAGTAATCCAGTATCTATTTATTCTTTCCTTTAACTAGCATTTATTGAACACATGTTAGTTAGCAGACCCTGCTGTAAATGCTAAAGGTTGAGTAGTGAGAACATTACAAAACATCACACCTTCCAGGGCTTATATTCTAATGGAGAGATGCAAACTTGGGAAACAAGTATAGCAATAAATGAACAAGATAATGTCACAAAGTGGTAAGCCATTTTGCAGCTAAAAGCTGCTGACGTGAAAGAGAGTGACAAGAGTGGGGAATTAGAATTAATCCAGGTGATATTAAATAAAGTTCCTCAAGGGCAGTTTTCCATCTTATGCAACTATTCATTATCCAGTGCCCAGCATGGTGAATTACATGCTCTGGCCATTCAAAATAGAGAACTTTGAACCTAGTGATCGGTAAGGTTCCTTTTAGCTCTAAAACTGTGCTGCTGAGAGTAAGAAATAGGTAGAAGGTTTATGTGTGCAACATGAAATCTCCCTTAAACATATATATATATATATATATATCCAGGGGATATCTCAGCTAATCCTTGGGCCTGGGCAACAGCAACATAGTCTGTTCTGACTTCTTCCAATCCTGTAGAGGAGAAGCAATAGTTTACCCAACCCCTCGAGTATTTCCCCTTGACTTTGGAATGCATTGTATTTTTTTTCTTTGGAAACAAAAATACCTTTGTAATTATATTTGGCTTAGATGAATGCAGCAGTGAATTCTTAAAATACACAGCATGTGATAATACCAAAGAAAGTATAGCAGGAAGCCAAGGAGAGCCAATCTGGGATTAAGATTTTGCTTGCAAAGCCTAGTGTTTTCACTCATGGAAACTGCTGATGAATATTGTTAATGTAATGACAGGCAAAAGTTAACTGGTGATAACCAAAACTGAAAAAGAATTGTTAAACCCCATGAACACTAACTAATAGGGTTCAAATTGTGGACTCTCTCACCTAAGTATCATTTATCCTATTCAGAATGATTTCCCCAACCAGTATGAGAAGACGGCATTTTCTGCTCAGGAGTGATGATGAAGTTATATGGATTGAGGCACACATCTGTTCCTAGGATGGCTCCTTCACTGGCTTTAGCTGGAGTCTGGCCACAGTGTTTAGTTTTTCTCTGAGTGAAGCTTTATCAGCGTCAACAGGATGAAGTCCACAATGTGTGCTTGGCACTCTGCTCCAAGCAGCTCAGCTAATGAACCCAGACAGTAAGCCTGCTCTCTTTAGAGATCTGAAACCTGCAAACGGCTTTGATTAATTTCTAGTTAGGTGCAGAGTGGAAAGAGGAACTGCAAGGTCAAGAATTTGCTAATCTCAGCCTTTTTTGTAAAGTGTGATTTGCAGTAGAATGGGTGCTACATTTCTGCTTCAGACTTTACTGTAACGAGTTCTCTAGTTTAACCACATAAATGAGTGTGGAAACCCCCTTACAGTCAGCTCAAGAAAAAGCTTGTCCTTTGAATTAACTGTTATTTAATTACATAGTACTATGATATAAACATGTCTATTAAATATTTTATATTCAGTGTAACTTGTAGTGCCAAATGATAATTATGATGGTTTGCAGCTCTAGTGAAAGCATGCAGGCCCAATATAAGGATGAAGATTAATATATACAGGATAAAATGTGTCACAAAAGCACAATCACCTCCTTAGGCAATATTTACATTTTTAAAAAGAATGAACAGCTTTTTAAATGCCTTATGCTTATATTGCCCCCTGAGTTTTTAATAAGGTGTTCCCCTTTATAAACCTATCACTCGCTGAATAACATTTAATGAGTGATTTTTTTTTTCCTTGTAGTATGACAAGCTATGTTGACTGTTGGACTTTAAATGGTATTTTCTCCCTAGAGTAAAATATTAGGAGTTTTAATTAGCAATGCAATAATTATAGTTCAGAGAGGAAATTATTTTAGCTAAAGGATTTTGGTGACATGGCCTTAATCTTCATAGTGTTTGTAATTACTATTTTTCCAACTATTTGTTTTAATAATATAACTAGATTTTGGCCACCATGAGGATAATCTATTTATATAATGCCATTAAAGTAGAGAGGGCCTTCCCTGGTGGTTCAAACAGTAAAGAGTCTGCCTGCAATGCAGAAGACCAGAGTTCAGTCCCTGGGTTGGGAAGATTCCCTGGAGAAAGGAACGGCAATCCACTCCAGTATTCTTGCCTAGAGAATTCCATGGATAGAAGAGCCTGGCAGGCTACAGTCCACGGGGTCACAAAGAGTCAGATAAGACTGAGCGACTAACACTTTCACTTTTCACTTTCAGAGTAGAGAGAAGTTTTGGAGTTCTTAGGGGTGTGGATTTCAGCACAGAGTCATCCAGACAAAGTGAAATGGTTTGTTGAATTTTGAGTATGAAGTGTTACTTGCCCCATCAACAAAAACAAAACAAAAAACAGAGTGCTCACTATGTACCAGGAGTTGTGCTAAATGAGGAGAAGAAAACATGAATAATTCAGGTCGATATTTCTCTTCTTCATTTCAAACTTGTAATTTTCCTAACGTATCAAAGTAATTTCCTCAGCCATCCATTTTAGCTTGGTAGTGTAAATAATCTTTAAGATTAACTTAGCACTATCAAAAACACAATCTTTAATAATATTCAGGCTAAAAAAAATAATAGTATTCAGGCTACTGATGATCTAAGCCAAATATTTTTTTTGAAATGCATTTAAGAAATGTATGAAAACCTATACTTAGTATAAATCAAGGGTATTTGTTTAGGAAAGGATTCTTTATAAATGAAAAGAGGACTAGTTCAGCAGAGATGAAAGAACAGGAAGAGTCAGCCTCTGGTTCAGGTGTTTGTGAAGCCTCTTAAAACCAGGCTTGATTCCACAGGCAGGTTCCTTTTAAGCGTCTTTTCTCCCTATTTTCTCATCTCTTAAAGCTACAGAAATGATGAATGGGATGCAAGAATACTGGAGTGGGTTGCCATTTTCTCCTGCAGGGGATCTTCCCTCTCCAGGGATCGAACCTGCGTCTCTTACGTCTCTGGCACTGGCAGGTGGGTTCTTTACCACTAGCTCCACCTGGGAAGCCCCTGGTGTGTGGAAGGGTTTCCTATAATGCTGGTCACATATTCTACACTCGAGAAAAAGAACCTGTTACTGCCAGACAATTAATCATAGAGTTTTCTTAATACTAAACAATTTTATTGTGTTTATAAGAGCTAATCACAAAATTTAAACCTGCACTAGCTTTTCAGCAACACATGGTAGAGAGACCTCTGGCAGTACTTTTCGAGATGTAAATTAAATGTTCATGTATCTTTGTATGTATCAAACACAATGAAAGCTACTACCAAGGTTGTGTTTTGCAATTTTCAATTTTCTGTGCAGCCCTTTGCTGAGATGTCCTTGCTTGGCAAACAAAGGCTTTAACCACTTCTTCATTCATCCGTCTCTCCTCTCCAGGATCCTCATGTTTTCCTCAACTTAATTATTGTATACAGATGATAATTGCTTGTTGTTCATCCTTTTTCTATTTGAATAGACCTTTTCTCTCTGTCTGTCTGCAAACACAGATCAGACTTTCTTTAATTCTCAAGACGACTCTCATGACAGCCTCTAAACTGATGATCTCTTTTCTGCTTGTCAGAGGAACTTTCTTCTTTGCCCATTGGACTGATGTTTGCTCAGTCGTTGCTTATCCTGTTGAGAACAGCTTCCCAGACTAAATTCCATCTGAAGAAATCAGAAACTGACAAATATAAAAAGTTTCTTATCTTATAAGAATAAAAGTGAACCTAAAAAAAATCTTGACATTAGCATTAAAAATTCATGGATGACAGAAAACAGCAAAATTCTGTAAAGCAATTATCCTTCAGTAAAAAATAAATTAATTAAAAAATAAAAAGCTAAAAAAATACATGGATGAATCCTAAGAGTTTTAAATTAAAACATTGTACATACTTTATCATCAATAATGATAAGTGAAAAGGTGATAAAATTAATTCTTAAGCCAGTGGAAATCTGCAAGTGTGTCTTATCTGCAAGGACTATTTTTTTTTTTTACTCAAGATATATTTGTCTTATTAAATATATATCTTATATTTCCAATAATAGATTCATGCCCATGGCTTCTTATAGCTCTAAGAACATATGTTATTTTTTTTCTTTCTTTCTTTCTTTCTTTATTTTTTATTTTACTTTACAATTCTATATTGGTTTTGCCATACATTGACATGAATCAAATTTCACAGGAAAATTCTCTAACTTTGAAACATGCTCTTTGATTCTTATTAATTATTGATCCTTGAACTCTTGATATCCTTATGTTAAATGTTGTTGCCAATAAAAGCTTGCCTCAAGCCAAGGCTTTTCACTTAATACTTGTAAAAGAGCTGGTTTGATGATGATCACATAATGAATGATACTTGTAAAGATTTGGTTGGACCACAGAGTTTGATTGAACCTAAGAGTTTTCAATACTTGCTTCATTCTATTCCTATAGACATTAAGACATCAATGTATCATTTCCACATATGTTACTTGGATTACATGCCAGAAATCCATGTACTGGAGTATCAAGGTCTTTGTTTTAAATGGTCTCACTTGTAGAGTGGTCCTAAGACTCAGGGCTCCAAGTTTAGCATTATTTGTATTTCCCTCAGTGGGTCATGACGGAGAAGGCAATGGCACCCCACGCCAGCACTCTTGCCTGGAAAATCCCATGGACAGAGGAGCCTGGTAGGCTGCGGTCCATGGGGTCACGAAGAGTCGGACACGACTGAGCGACTTCCCTTTCACTTTTCACTTTCATGCACTGGAGAAGGACATGGCAACCCACTCCAGTGTTCTTGCCTGGAGAATCCCAGGGACCGGGGAGCCTGGTGGGCTGCCGTCTATGGGGTCGCATAGAGTCGGACACGACTGAAGCGACTTAGCAGCAGCAGCAGCGGATCATGAGCTGAGCAGAGTGTCATGAAATGAAGAATACACTGAAGTGTGTTTTCTCATTATGGTTTTCTGAATCATGTCAAATCCCTCTGTGTTTCTTTTCCAGTGGTGGATTCATGTCAATCTATGCCAAAACCAATACAGAATTGTAAAGTAAAAATTAAAAATAAATAAATAAATTTAAAAAAAAAAAAAAAAAAAGAAACACCTTTAAGCATTAGTTCAGTCAAAAAGCAAAGAGAGATATTTCTTTATTTTTTGCTTGTGTGGAGTGAATATAAAACAGCAAACAGAAGAAACATTTATTTTTAATTAGGGAAATGTCTTTTAAAGCTTTTCTAAAATAAATCATCCTTGGTAGATTACAGGTTGTTTTGGTTGAATGCTTTTTAAAAACCCCACATAACAGCATATATTTTAAGAGATGGTGGAGTACAACCTCTGAGCAATGAACAGCTCATGGCTCATCTGCTCACGTACAGCATAGTCACCTAGGATAAAAATGAACAGCCATCCTCCGAGAGTTCCAGAAACAGGTGGTACAAATAATTATCCCAAATGTTTGGAACACTGTCGTAGCAACCAGATTCAGAAGACAAGTGTCCTAGCTCCACTGTAAAGGAACAGGAGAAGGATTCTTTTGCATATCCAATGTAGGCATTCAATGAATAAATGTGTGCAGCCTTGCCTTGGTAGAGGAACTAGTAGATTATTTACTTACTAGTTTCTGATACACCACCTGCCCTGTGGGATGAGCTCAAGGTGACTGATGGCAAGTAAGGGTTATCTGGAGATATCTTTTCTGAAAATGGAAATTTCCATTCATATTGCAGTCATTAAATATAGGGGATTAATATTGAAACTATTCATTACTTATAATGTTATTTTGTCCCCAGCTGTATTTGCTTTCAGCCTACGTAAACTGTCTGCAAATAGAGCCAGAAAAATGCCTGTCTGACCCTGAACTGATTTCATATTTCTGTGGCTGTTTTTAAACACTGCCTGTTTCTGAGAAACAATAAGGTCCTATTGTATAGCATAGGGTGCTATATTCAATATCCTGTAATAAAACATAATAGAAAGGGAAATAATGAATAAAAAAGAAAAAACAACCAAAAAATGAGATAAAATAAAATGGTACTGCTTGAAAAAAAAAACCCTACATATTTCTGTGACTGTTTTTAAAAACATCGACGTTTATGTTGCATCAGCCATGTTTTAGGTGCAACCAAATATGATCATTCTAGAACAGCCTTTATTGTTTCATCTTTGAACAATTCTGTATTTAGTAATTTGTGAGAAACATTTCTATAAAACAGGCTTTTATTTTCCACGAGGGGATACACAGATGATACCGTCAGTCCAGGTAAATAGAGGCACCGACCCTCCAATCCACGTTTTCTTCCCCACTGCTGCTTCTGTCCTGGTGCAGATAATCTGTACAGGTTTCTAGCAAACTGTAATATATAGAACATGCTGTTTTTTAACCTTTTGATTTATGAGTTTATTTTAAGGATATTAACTTTTTATCTGTTGAATCTGCTGCTGGTATATTTGCTAGTTGTCAGTATGCTTTCCATTCTGTCTTTGGTATTTGGGGGATTTATACAATGATTTGTGTATGTGAGGTGTATCAGGTTTTACATTTTCTGACTTTAGCATTCATGCTTAGAAACAACTCTTCCACACTACAACTATATAGATATCTACCTGCCTTTTATGCGGTACTTTAAGATTTTACTTTCATATACCTTTCCACCATTCTTGGCTGTAATGCTTTTCTCATCCAAACCAAACCTTACATACTAAGCTGTTTGAAAAGTGAACATCTGAGAATCATATCTATGTTATTAGAATTACTCCAAACAGTATAATGCAGAGAGTGAGGGAGTTTCATTTCAAAATGCCAAATAATGAGTTTCACTGCCAAAATATAATTAGGAACTATTTTAATGTGAGGACATGAACTGAGAGTAATTTGTTATAATTTTAATGACATAAATTAATTATCATTAGATTAAGACAGTGTAGATTAAAATGCCTATAATAACAGAATGATACATGTCATTATTTGGTGAATTGGAAAAAAAAAAATGTGGCTAAGAGATAGAGTAGCTTCTTGGGTTCTAGTCCTGACTTCAGTAATACTCGATTTGGAGTGATGGCCAGTTCCTTCTCTCTTTGAGCATCAGTTTTCTTATCTCTCAAGTGAGGGCACTAGACTTCTAGATGACCTCAATAAGGTACCCACAGAACCTGAGATTCCTACATGGACTAACGGAATAACAAAGCCAAAATATCAGCTTCTTTCTTCTAGGATGGAACATACCACCTTTCAGGAGCGTGCACTAAAGAAATCAAGGACTAAGTTTGTCCTAACTTCTTGGAACAGTTCTCTCTCCCTAGATGAATAGGACATGGCTTTTAAAGCACTTATCTGACTTTGCTGGAACAAAGAACAGAAATGTGTTTTTGTAAGCTGGACTGTTTTAATTCATTTTCAATGATTGGTCACTGTCCTGTTTTAGCATTTCTTAAAGTAATGCTAAGGGCACTGCTCTGCTGAGAACACCCATAAAAAAAGGAGTTTGTCTTTAATTAGCCTGCAGTTTGGAAAACTAGCTGTCTCCCCAGGATGATATTAAAAACATGTAAGACACTTGCTCCTTGGAAGATAAGTTATGACCAACCTAGACAGCATATTAAAAAGCAGAGACGTTACTTTGCCGACAAAGGTCCATCTAGTCAAAGCTATGGTTTTCCCAGTAGTCGTGTATGGATGTGAAAGTTGGACTATAAAGAAAGCTGAGCGCCAAAGAATTGATGCTTTTGAACTGTGGTGTTGGAGAAGACGCTTGAGAGTCCTTTGGACAGCAAGGAGATCAAAGCCACGCAATCCTAAAGGAAATCAGTCCTGGATATTCATTGGAAGGACTGATGCTCTAGCTGAAACGCCAATACTTTGGCCACCTGATGTGAAGAACTGACTCCTTGGAAAAGACCTCGAAGTGGGAAAGATTAAAGGCAGGAGGAGAAGGGGCTTACAGAGGATGAGATGGTTGGGTGTCATCACCAACTCAAGGGACATGAGTTTGAGTAAACTCCGGGAGTTGGTGATGGACAGGAAGGCCTGTGTGCTGCAGCCCATGGGGTCACAAAGAGTCAGACATGACTGAACTGAACTGAGCAAATAGAATGACACAGGCACCAACTGTTCAGAAAGGACCTTGACTATTAAACTATAGAACTTCCTCAGCTTATGACAAGATTACATCCCAATAAACCTATTGAAAATATTATATTGAAAATGTATTTAATACATCTCATCTACCAAACATCATAGCTTAACCTAGCCTGCCTTAAACATGTTCCAGAACACACATAAACTTATGCTTGAGCAAAATCACCTAATATCAAGCCTATTCTCTAATAATAAAGTGTTTACTATCTCATGAAATTTATTGAATACTGAAAGTGAAAAACAGAATAACTGTACGGATCCAGAATGGTTGTGGTGTATCAGTTGTTTACCCTCATGATCCTGTACATGACTGGGAGAAAGTATCCTACCACACATTGCTAGCTAGAGAAAAGATCAAAATTCAAAATTTAAAGTGCAGTGTTTTGGTTTTTTTTTTCCTGAATGTGTATCACTTTTGCAACATCATACAGTCGAACCATCTTAAGAACTGTCTGTCTTCCTTACCTATACTGGGAGAGGGGGAGGGTTAGGTAGCAGCTGAACATCTTTCCTGAATATACACTAGAGACCAGAGAGATTGGAGTGTGTACCAAAACTAGCTATGAACTTGGGATAGAGAAGAGAGCAATCGACAAGGTCCCTGTCATTCGGTAGCATACTGTCTACTTGAGGAAAAAAGATAATCAGCAATAAATAAATATAAAATCACTTCTGATCATCCTAAATGCTTTGAAGAAAATTAAGCAAGATAAGTGAACAGAGCAACCAAGAGTGGAAGTATTTTAAATAGTGTTCAGAACAGGTTCTCCAAATATTTGATACTTGAACAGAGAACTAAGACTTGGAGAAAGAGCATCCCAGCCAACAACAAATTTAAATTCAAGGGGAGAAGCAGCTTGGAGGTGTTATTTGAAAGACTGTGAGAAGGCCAGTGTAGGAGGGGAGGAGGAGTGGTGAGAACTGTAGAACATCAAATCAGAGAAGACACCAAGAGCTGTGGTAAGCAGTGGTCAGCTTTTATGAAACCAGATTCTCTGAGTGCAATGGAAAGCTGTTGCTTCTTTCTTAAACAGAAAACAGAGTGACTTGATTTAGAGTTTAAAAAGATATCAATGAAATAGAATTGAGAACAAAGAAATCAATATTTGACAGTGGAATCAAGAATACTCAATACAAGAGAGATAGTATTTTCAATAAATGGTATTGGGAAAACTAGACACTTAAATGCAAAACAATGAAATTAGACCCCTATTATACTACTCACAAAAACTAACTAAAAATAGATTAAATACTTAAATGTAAGATCTGAAAGTATAAAACTCCTAGAAGAAAACATAGGGAAAATGCTCCTGCATTGGTGTTAGCAGTGATTTTTTTTAATATGACACCAAAAACAAAGGCATTATAAAAATAAGCAGTTAGACTGTATCAAAATAAAAAGATTCTACCCAGCAAAAGAAACAGCCAACAGAATGAAAAGGCAGCCTGCAGAATGGAAGAAAATATTTGCCTAACTACGTGTCTGATAAGCAGTTAATATAAAAAATATATAAACAACTCATACAACTCAATAGCAAAAAAGAAAAGAAAAATAATAATAATCAAATAATCTGATTTAAAATGAGAATGGGACCTGAGTAAACTTTTTTCCAAAGGGATATAAATGGTCAATAGGTACATGAAAAGATGCTTATTATCACTAGTCATCAGAAAAATGAAAATCAAAACCATGGTGAGATATTGTCTGCCACCTGGTAGAATGGCTATAATTAAAAAGATAAAAGGTAACAACTGTCATTGAGGATGTGGAAAAAAGAAAGCCCTCATGCACTTTTGATGGGAACGTAAATTTGTGCAGCCAGTATGGAAAACAATACGGAAGTTCCTGAAAATTAAAAAATAGAACTACCATATGATCCAGGAATCCCACTTCTGGATATACATCCAAAGTAAATGAAATCTCTATAAAGAAGAAATATCTGCACTCCCACAGTCATTGCATTGTTCACAAGAGCCAAGATATGGAAGCAACGTAAGTGTCCATTGATAGATGAACGAATAAAGAAAATATGATATATATTTTACATTATATTATGCATTTTTTCAATCACAATAAAGAAGGAAATCCTGCATTTCTGACAACATGGATGAACCTTGAGGACATTTTCCTGTGTGAACTAAGTAATCAGACAGAAAAACAACAAAACCTATATGATCTCACTTATATGTGGAATCATTTAGACAAAAAACAAACAGAATTTATGCAGAAACAAAGTAGAATGGTGGTTGCTGGAGGCAGAAGAATTGAGGAAAATGTGAGATATTGATAACACACTTCTAGTAATAAGATTAGTAGGTTCTGGGGAACTAATACACAGCCTGATGAGTGCTGTATTATGTACTTGAAAGTTGCTAAGAGAATATCTTAAATATTCTCACCACACTCTCTTTCACACACACACACACACACACACACACACACACACTTGTAATTATGTGAATGATGGATGTGTTAACCTTACTGTGGTAATTATTTCACAATATATACATATCAAATTATCACATTATATACTTTAAATTATACAGCATTTTTTGTCAACTATTTCTCAGTTAAGCTGGAAAAAAAGATAATTCCAGCTGCCTTGTGTAATGCAGACTCTTAGGAAGAAGAAAGAAGCATGGAGAAAGTTAACAGGAAGTTGGGAGATTTACTGGTATCTTGGATTTGGGAGATTATGATGGAAGAAATGAGAATTATCCTAGGAGTATAGACTTAGAGAGTAAAATTGCCATATTCTTTCCCATGCCAAGATTCTCTTTTCAGGGCTAAAATTTGGAGGTTCTGTATTTTATTTTTATAAGGGATGTCATTCCCTTTTATAAGGTCATTTTAAATGTCATTCTTCTTATTTTAATACCAGAAGCATTTTGTATTGGGGTATAGACAATTAACAGGGTTTCCCTGGTGGCTCAGATGGTTAAAAAAAATCCATCTGCAATGCGGAAGACCTGGGTTCGACCCCTGGGTTGCAAGATCCCCTGGAGGAGGGCATGGCCACCCACTCCAGTATTCTTGCTGGAGAATCCCCAAGGACAGAGGAGCCTGGTGGGCTACATTCCATGGGGTCTCAAAGAGTTGGACACAACTAAGCAACTAAGCACACAGCCATTTAACAATGATGTGGTATTCCAGGTGAACAGCAAAGGGACTCAGCCATACACATACACGTATCCATTCTCCCAAATGCCATTTATAAATAATGGCATACTTTTGAAATAATGTAAAAGAAAGTTGGTTTCTTTTACATGTCTAATATTCATATTGCTAAAAGATAAATTTGTTGATACATTTTATATAGGTCTTCAGTTCAATTCAGTTCACTCGCTCAGTCGTGTCGGACTCTTTGTGACCCCATGAATTGCAGCACGCCAGGCCTCCCTGTCCATCACCAACTCCTGGAGTTCACTCAGACTCATGTCCATCGAGTCAGTGATGCCATCCAGCCATCTCATCCTCTGTCGTCCCCTTCTCCTCCTGCCCCCAATCCCTCCGAGCAGCAGAGTCTTTTCCAATGAGTCAACTCTTCACATGAGGTGGCCAAAGTACTGGAGTTTCAGCTTTAGCATCATTCCTTCCAAAGAAATCCCAGGGCTGATCTCCTTCAGAATGGACTGGCTGGATCTCCTTGCAGTCCAAGGGACTCTCAAGAGTCTTCTCCAACACCACAGTTCAAAAGCATCAATTCTTCGGCGCTCAGCCTTCTTCACAATCCAACTCTCATATCCATACATGACCACTGGAAAAACCATAGCCTTGACTAGACGGACCTTAGTCGGCAAAGTAATGTCTCTGCTTTTGAATATACTATCTAGGTTGGTCATAACTTTTCTTCCAGGGAGTAAGTGTCTTTTAATTTCATGGCTGCGGTCACCATCTGCAGTGATTTTGGAGCCTCCCAAAATAAAGTCTGACACTGTTTCCACTGTTTCCCCATCTATTTCCCATGAAGTGATGGGACTGGATGCCATAATCTTTGTTTTCTGAATGTTGAGCTTTAAGCCAATTTTTTCACTCTCCTCTTTCACTTTCACCAAGAGGCTTTTTAGTTCCTCTTCACTTTCTGCCATAAGAGTGGTGTCATCTGCATATCTGAGGTTATTGATATTTCTCCCAGCAATCTTGATTCCAGCTTGTGTTTCTTCCAGTCCAGCATTCCTCATGCTGTACTCTGCATAGAAGTTAAATTAGCAGGGTGACAATATACAGCCTTGTTGTACTCCTTTTCCTATTTGGAACCAGTCTGTTGTTCCATGTCCAGTTCTAACTGTTGCTTCCTGACCTGCATACAGATTTCTCAAGAGGCAGGTCAGGCAGATCTGGTATTCCCATCTCTTTCAGAATTTTCCACAATTTATTGTGATCCACACAGTCAAAGGGTTTGGCATAGTCAATAAAGCAGAAATAGATCTTAATGAAGTCCTTTATCATTTGTTCCTGTTAAAATTTCTGACTGGAATTCTGTAGCCCATATAGTGAAGAAGATAGTCTTCAATAAATAATGCTGGGAAAACTAGATATTTAAATGCAAAAGAATGAAATTAAATTCCTATCTTACTCTGCTTATAGAACCTCTGTGTGTGTGTGTGTGTGTGTGTGTGTGTGTGTGTGTTTGGTCATGTCCAACTCTTTGTGGCCCCATGGACTGTAGCCCAGCAGGTTCCTCTGCCCATGGAATTTTCCAGCCAGGAATACTGGGGTAGGTTACCATTTCCTACTCCAGGGGCTCTTCCTGACCCAGGGATCGAACCCACATCTCTTGTGTCTCCTGTATTGTCAGGCAGATTCTTTACCACTAGAGCCACTGTATAGAACCTCCAATTGAAGACTCTCCTTTTGGACTCTGTTCCATTTTCCTCCCCCAGACATACAATTACCCATGCTAGCTGCAATGATGTGAAAAATCACCACACAGTTTTTTACAGAGGAATGGGCTCTGATGGTCCAGTTATTTCCGGAAGATGGCTGTGTAATATAGAGCATACTGTCTCTCTGAGAATTGGTCTTCTAATATTGTAATTAAAATAAAGAGATTATCCTTCATATCCTTTTAGCATTTTAGATAATCCTAAGAGTTCTTTCCACTTCCAAAATTTTAAGATGGTTCCTCTTCTGATTCCCATATGCCGTTGACACAATCCAATGCTTATTTTGTTAATTACACAATGCTATATATGTCAGCCATTTTTACACTGATAATTTCCCAGTTTTATACCTCAAGTTCAGGATTTATTTTATATCTCAAGTTCATGAGGTTTATTCTCATATAATAAATGGCTTCCTGAACATGTCTACCTGGATGTTATATCAGTACTACAAATACTTTATGTCCAATATGCCTGATTCATTAACATTCCCCATCAACTTGCTCCTTTTTCTGTATGCTCTCCTCATATTGTTTAGGTTACTCTCTCTTTGATTGTCTACTATACCATTCTAGCAATAGCCATCTGCTTACTTGTCTGCTTATCTGAGTCTACAATACTCAGTTCGAGTTACCTTCTTATGCAAAATTTTCCTAAGCCCACTTCCTAGGCAAGAAGAATTTCTCACCACCTGTGGTATCTTGAGTAATATCAGAGCACCTGCCTGAGTCTGTTCACCTATTTTTTTGTCTACATTTTGAACTCCTTGAGAGGAATTATAGTTTCTTATTTCCTTGTGATTCTATGCTCAGCTTAAAATATATCACATTAGATGATTATATCATGAGTGAGTAAAAATGAAAATTCTCTGATCTGAGAATTGCTCATGTCCCATTTTTTAATCTGAAATATATTCTCACACTAATAGCATCTCCAAGACAGGGAGAAGCCATTGGCTTTCTTGCTTATTTTGACTTACCAGTTTATGAAGACTCATATAAATGTTTACCTTTGTTTGTTTGCACTCATCCTTTCATGAGATATCAGTGTTCTTTCCATGTACATTCTGTCTTGCAGAGTTCAAGACTTTTCTTTTCCCTCTCTTCCTTGAGATTGAGATTAGAATAATGATGCCCAGCCAGTTTTTAATGAATGTTCATTCCTGTACCCCACATTTCCCTTAGTTCCCTCTGGAAAACAACTAAAGTTTCTTATATGTAGGCATTTATATATAAACCAATTTTATCATCAGCAGTTAACAAATACACTTCCAGCTCTTCAAAATGTTAATGAAATTTAGACATGATTCTTAGCTCTCATTCAGTAAGCATACTTGGGTGAATAAGCTGTCAAATTTGAGTGGCTGAATTTTTCTCAGCATCATCTTAAAATACCTCCTACTCTCTGATCAGGCTAGAAGAAATTAACCAAAGTGATTTATTTTAACAGTGTCAAGAAATAATGTGTGACTTGTGAAAATGATAGAGTCAGCTTTCTTTCCTATTATGTTTTTAAAATTTATGTGTCCTGGAATAATTAACAGAAAATCAGAAAGAACTTTGCCTTATAAGAAAAGTTTCTTTCTCTGAGGTCACAAACCCTTTAAGACTTTGAGTCTTCTCTTCACTTTCTTTCCTTGAGTGGGTAGTGCTTTGTCACTCCCACAACCATTTCCTTCCTCCTGCCAGTCTTCCTGACATTTCTTGATAGAGTCAGGAATAGCATTTTGTCAGTTAATTTATCTTTAAAAGGTCACAGACTATCATAGACTAGCTTGGCAGAAATGAATGTATTACAGAACGTAGTTCAAACCAAGTAAACATTAACACTGATAATAATTATTATTAATCTTTATTAGGTTCTAGTTATAATTACATAATTAATGCAGTCAATCCTCAAAATGGCCCTGTAATTTAAGCATCCTATGTCAGCCTTTTACAGGGCTCAGTGGTAAAGAATACACCTGCCAGTGCAGGAGGTGTGAGCTTGATCCCTGGGTTAGGAAGATCCCCTGGAGGAGGAAATGGCAACCCACTCTAGTACTCTTGCTGGAGAATCCCCATGGACAGAGGAGCCTGGTGGGTTACAGTCCACGGGGTCACAAAGAGTCAGACATGACTGAGCGTAGCATGGCACGTCACAATGTAAAAGCACATTCCTTTTGCAGAGAGGAAGAGAAGGATTGGAGAGGAGAGGCCACGTGGCCAATGGATGACTGAGTTAAAATCTGAACTCCTGTCCTCACATTTTTTTCATTTCACCAGTGTTTATAAGAATATGTGAATGCAATTGTCCATGTCCTGAATGACAAGGGCTCTTGAGGAGAGGTGCTTAAGGCAGATGGTGATCTGTTCAGCAGGCGTGTAGCCTGTATTCCCGTTGTCACATAGTTGGAAGCAGATTCAGATGGCTGAGATGAAATGGTGCATGTAATGAGTTGAACAGGGATTTGCCTGACTCTCATGGATGTTTCTTTGCCTTCTAGGAAGATTTCCAACCTGCAGCAGCCTCAGAGACCAACTGGGAGTCAGTCACAAGCTCTATCTCAGTAAGTAATTTATTTTTTTGTTGCCTGCAAAAACAACTGATGGAGTAGTAGCTAAGGTCAATCCTGGGATGACTTCAGCTTCATAAAGGATCTATGGCTTGATCCAAAGCCAGATCTCAAGCATGATGTGTTCTTCCATTTCTTTTAGGCTATATGCAATGCCCTTTTGCCTTCTCTTTCAGAAAGGTTTCCAGGAAATGTCAGTACCCATTGTAGGAACACAGGGGACAATGACTTAAGTATTTATGAATTTCAAAGCAGAACATTCCAACTAAAAGACTATCCAGCCATATAAAATATATGAAACAGGTCCAAGGCCCAAGCTCAAGTGGGGAATTTTGAAATAGCTTTTTGAATATTCCAGGGGAAGCTGTTAACCTTTGCATTTTCAATGGTCTTTTCATATGTGAAAAAGCCCCAGTGTTAATCACAAGATAAAACTTAAGTGCAAGCCAGACTTGTGTTCTGTGTGTCTTAGAAATAAAACATAACTCACCCTGAAACTTAAAATGGTTTGTGCTCCATTTATTTTCCTCCAAATTTAGTCATTTCTCAGTATTCTGTCTACTTATCTACTTTGTACAGAAAGAGCAGGTTTTGTTTTCACCAATCCTGTGGGTAGCACTTGTGTAGCAATAAACTAAAATATGATAAATGCTGTTGTTCTTTATAAGATTAAGAGTATGGAGAAAACTTGGCTATGGTTCTAAAGTGTGTTAGTGTGGCTGAGTCAACGTTGACTATTTTTTTCCCCCTGAAGAGATAGTCTATCTTTTGTTCTTGGGGGGAGTTTTAAAAAATATCCTGAGATGCCAGGATTTCCTCATCTATAGACTCTGTGACTCTTTAATTCACCAAGTGTGGCTGCTGGACTAGAATATGATCTGATGGAGATTAGTGAGGCCTCTAATGGTGATTTTACAGAAACTTTGTTCATCTCTGACGGTTGGCAATGCATGCTCTGAAATTAGCTGGGTATAGGCAATTATTGTCAGGTAGGAGACAATTCAAATAATGCTAGGGTACTGGGGAGCTAAGAGGCTAGGCAGGAGGTATGGGCAGTTAGCGGCTGACTGACAATTTAAGGTACATGCCAGTGGCAGCTTTTCCACCAGGACCAAGAGTTCTGTTCTGTCAAGAGATCCTCTGGCTGTTCAAGTATCTTATGTGTGATCGCTCAAGGTTGTCTCATCAGTCCTTGCCCCAAGGGCAGAAATTAATAAGCTTGAAGCCCCCCTCTAATTCAGGATAGCCCAGGTCCTCTGAAACAGAAGGATTGTCCCATCCATTTGGTGCATTTGTGCAAGCTCAGCCTTATGTCTGAATCCACTGGAAACTCTTCTAGATTGAGTTCTAAGTCCAGGTTCTGCTGAGTCCTCTTGGAAGGTGAGGGAGACCTCGCTTCTTTTCTCAGCATTCTGATTTTCAAGAACCTTCTGAATCAGGAGCAAAAGCCCTTGGGTCTCTCATTAACTTCTTTTTTTAAAAACCATTTATCATTTATTTATTATTATTTTTTTTTACTTTACAATATGTAAACCATTCTTTGCTTCTGTTGAGACTGGTTTACAGTTTTCAGAACATTTTTTAAAACAAATTTTTATCATTTTAAAGTAATTCACTTAGCTTTTAGTTTGATTTTTATGAACATATAACAGAATCTGAATGAGATCAAATTTATAGTGCCGTTGAAAGAAGCACAATCAAATAGTATTTCCCTGAAAAAATAGGTTTGAAATGATTGCCTCAAAAACAAAAATGTTCTCCATTGTTGATTAGGTCACCTAGTCAGTCATAAATATTTTCTTAACCATTACTAGTGTGTTAGTCATTCAGTCATGTCTGACTCTTTGCAGCCCCATGGACTGTAGCCCATCAGGCTCCTCTGTCCATGGAATTCTCCAGGCAACAATGCTGGAGCGTGTAGCCATTCTCTTCTCCAGTGGATCTTCCCAACCCAGGGATCAAACTCAGGTCTCCTCCACTGCAGATTCTTTACCATCTGAGCCACCAGAGAATCCCCAACCATCATTAGTATTTCAAGTCAAAACTTGAAAAGAGCAGCAAAACTCATACATAAGTTCTCTTCTACATTGTACCTATAGTTTGTATTTGCTCTTAAACTAATATTAGAAGAGCTTGGATCCCCTCCTCATCCTCAGGGACTAAGAGCACCTCCACAGCTTTCTCTTGGAGAGACATCTGAATACACCCCCCTACACCTTAGGTACTGTTAAGACGAAGCCCAGGAAGCTCCTTGCCAGGGGGTCCCCAGAATCATTTAGTTAGCTTTGCTTGTGGTTGAATGGCTTGATTGATGTACCTGCTTTTGTCTCAAAAAAGAGGGAAAAATGTAATTTCAAAGCTTTCATATGGGGTCATGCACCTAACTTTGGCCAGTTAATTTTGATTTTGTGGATCTTAGACCACATTATTGTGATACAAAGCTAATTGTAAACATGTGGCCAGTAAGAGCCAAGTAGACTGTAGATCCAGACAATACAAAGTTGAGTGGGAATTTGGACTTGTGTTACTGAATCATAAATGTAGCTGCCTTAAGCATAGTGTACCAAGAGGGTTGTGAAAGAGAGAAGTAATGTGCCTTAATCAGGGTTCAGTTTCTATGAGCCATGCACACACATAGACAAACACAAACACAAATACATTCCTAGATTAAATAGCCGGACTGGTACCTTCACCAGTCTATCTCACATCTCTCACTTTACACTCCAAACCCCATCTGCCACTTACTCCCTTTCCATATCAGGTGTATTTGAATTACAGCAAATTATACCAATAGTAGGTCTGACTCGATGGACGTGAATCTGAGTGAACTCCGGGAGTTGGTGATGGACAAGGAGGCCTGGAGTGCTGTGATTCATAGGGTTGCAAAGAGTCAGACACGACTGAGTGACTGAACTGACTGAACTGAACTGATGCTCTTATAAAACCTCTTAACAATATTGCATAGAAATATTGCATAGGACAACTATTACTTAGGAACCTGGAATGTTAGGTCCATGAATCAAGGTAAATTGGAAGTGGTCAAACAGGAACAAAGTGAACATCAACATTTAGGAAGCAGTGAACTAAAATGGACTGGAATGGATGAATTTAACTCAGATGACCATTATATCTACTACTGTGGGCAAGAATCCCTTAGAAGAAATGGAGTAGCTCTCATAGTCAAAAGGAGTCTGAAATGCAGCACTTGGATTCAATCTCAAAAATGACAGAATGACCTCTGTTGGTTTCCAAGGCAAACCATTCAATATCACAGTAATTCAAGTCTATGCCCCAAACAGTAATGCTGAAAAAACTGACATTGAATGGTTCTATGAAGACCTATAAGACCTTCTAGAACTAACACCCAAAAAAGATGTCCTTTTCATTATGGGGGACTGGAATGCAAATGTAGGTAGTCAAGAGATACCTGGACTAACAGACAAATTTAACCTTGGAGTGAAAAATGAAGCAGGACAAAGGCTAATAGAGTTTTGCCAAGAGAACTCACTGATAATATCAAGCACCATTTCCAACAACACAAGAGAAGACTCTACACATGGACATTGCCAGATTGTCAATACTGAAATCAGATTGATAATATTCTTTGCAGCCAAAGATGCAGAAGCTCTATACAGTCAGCAAAAACATGACCAGGAGCTGACTGTGGCTCAGATCATGAATTCCTTATTGCCAAATTCAGACTTAAATTAAAGAAAGTAGGGAAGATCACTAGACCATTCAGGGATGACCTAAGTCAAATCCTTTATGATTATAAAGTAGAAGTGACAAATAGATTCAAGGGATTCGATCTGATAGACATACTGTCTGAAGAACTAGGGACAGAGGTTTATGACATTGTACAGGAGGCAGGGATCAAGACCATCCCCAAGAAAAAGAAATGCAAAAAGGCAACATAGTTGTCTGAGGAGGCCTTGCAAGTAGCTGAGAAACAACGAGAAGCTAAAGGCAAAGGAGAAAAGGAAAGATATACCCACTTGAATGCAGAATTCCAAAGAATAGCAAGGAGAAATAAGAAAGCCTTTCTCAGTGAACAATGCAAAGACATTGAGGAAAACAATAGAATGGGAAAGACTAGAGATCTCTTCAAGAAAATTAAAGATATGAAGGGAATATTTCATGCAAAGATGGGCACAATAAAGGACAGAAATAGTATGAACCTAACAAAATCAGAAGATATTAAGAAGAAGTGGCAAGATTACATAGAAGATTGCAAAGAAGATCTTCATGACCTAGATAATCAGGATGGTGTGATCCCTCACCTAGAACCAGACATCCTGGATGTGAAGTAAGTGGGCCTTAGGAAGCATCACTATGAACAAAGCTAGTGGAGGTGATGGAATTCCAGTTGAGCTCTTTCAAATCCTGAAAGATGATGCTGTGAAAGTGCTGCACTCAATATGCCAGCAAATTTGGGAAACTCAACAGTGGCCACAGAACTGGAAGAGGTCAGTTTTTATCCCAATCCCAAAGAAAGGGAAGGCCAAAGAATGCTCAAACTACCGCACAATTGCACTCATCTCACATGCTAGCAAAGTAATGCTCAAAATTCTCCAAACCAGGCTTCAGCAATATGTAAACCATGAATTTTCAAATGTTCCGGATGGATTTAGAAAAGGCAGAGGAACCAGAGATCAAATTGCCAACATCCATTGGATCATCAAAAAAGCAAGAGAGTTTCAAAGTAACATCTACTTCTGCTTTATTGACTGTGCCAAAGCCTTTGACTGTGTGTATCACAATAAACTGTGGAAAATTCTTAAAGAGATGGGAATACCACACTACCTTATCTGCCTCCTGAGAAATCTGTATGGAGGCCAAGAAGCAACAGTTAGAGCTGGACATGGAACAGCAGCCTGGTTTCAAATTGGGAAAGGAGTATATCAAAGCTGTATATTGTCACCCTCCTTATTTAACTTAGATGCAGAGTACATCATGAGAAATGCTGGGCTGGATGAAGCACAAGCTGGAATCAAGATTGCCAGGAGAAATATCAGTAATCTCAGATATGCAGATGACACCACCCTTATGGCAGAAAGTGAAGAGGAACTAAAGAGCCTCCTGATGAAAGAGGAGAGTGAAAAAGTTGGCTTAAAACTCAACATTCAGAAAACTAAGATCATGATGTCTAGTCCCATCACTTTATGGCAAATAGATGGGGAAACAATGGAAACAGTGACAGACTTTATTTTGGGGGGCTCCAAAATCACTGCACATGATGACTGTAGCCATGAGATTAAAAGACACTTGCTCCTTGGAAGAAAAGCTATGACAAACCTAGACAGCATATTAAAAAGCAGAGACATTACTTTGTCAACAAATATCCATCTAGTCAAAGCTATAGTTTTTCCAATAGTCATGTATGGGTGTGAGAGTTAGGCTATAAAGAAAGATCAACGCTGAAGAATTGATGCTTTTGAATTGTGATGTTGGAGAAGACTCTTTAGAGTCTCTTGGACTGCAAGGAGATCCAACCAGTCTATCCTAAAGGAAATCAGTCCTGAATAGTCATTGGAAGGACTGAGAGTGAAGCTGAAATAGTTGGCTACCTGATGCGAAGAACTGACTGATTGGAAAAGACCCTGATGCTGGGAAAGATTGAAGGTCGGATGAGCCGGGGTTCACAAAAGATGAAATGGTTGGATGGCCTCACCAACTCAATGGCCCTGAGTTTGGGTAAGCTCCTGAAGTTGGTGATGGACAGGGAGGCCTGGCATGCTGCAGTCCATGGGGTTGCAAAGAGTCAGACATGACTGAGCAACTGAACTAAACTGAAAACCTCTTAATTTTCCCCAAGAGTAAGTGTCATTTGGGAATCTTTGGATCTTGATTTGTTAAAAAGCATTCACCTGAAAGTCTGAAAATAATTGTGGGCTTTGCTGTCTGGGACTCTATAAGGCATATGCATATTATTTCTCTTTAGGAATACAGCTAAGTTTCAGAAATGTAAGTTTTCATTAATTTTTATTTTCCTATAGAGATATGAGATACTTGCCCTTGGGGGATATTGTTTGTTTAGCAGTTTCTTTAAAGACATTTAGAAAACATTGGAGACTATGCTTTCCATTCCCTTATTAATGGGTCATGAATTTTTACAGAGATGTTTGGCTCATGGCTCATTTACCTCTAGATTGTACAAGGGTTAGTGAAGTAAGTGCTTAGAAATTTATATGGGAATATATTCCATGACAAAATGGATAATCCCTTCCAGACTTTCTATGATGTTGCATTCCCCATTTAAGGAGTATTCCTGAGAATGTTTTAATGGCAACAGGGATCCCTAGCAGCTATAGCACTTAAAATGCATACACACACACACACACACAAAGTGCATTTACACACATACACACCCAAGTGAATCTTCCAGTCAAGGGAGCCAGTTTCATGGCATATTTTTCTTGTTGATAATAAGCTGCTTAAAGTACCAAATTTTATCAAGATATTTCCAGAGTAAAGTTAAACCACTCAGAGAACGTCTGTTGTGCTAGGCGAGCTATAAAGAGGGGGCATTGAGGCTAAGCAAGGAAGATGAAATGGATTACTCAGAGTTTGCATAGAAGATGAAAGGAGTTCATAATTTACCTATTACCATTATTTGTTGATATGGATATGATGATTTGGGTCTTTGAACCAAGAAATTTAATGACTTATTTTGATATTTCCATTTATCTGGTATCATTTTTAACGATTATAGTTCAGATGCAGGGTATTTTGTGATCTTCCTGTTTTTGATTTGCAGTAAAGCAAATGACTATGATTTACCAAGTAATTATTTAGGAATATGGCAAGACTATGGCATAGGGGCTTAACATGATATTTATATACGTGATGTCTTATGATCGGAAGTCTGTGTTCCTTCCATAAGGTTGTGTGACTTGTATTTCATAGCAATGCACTTTTTCTGAGTACACTGAGCTGTATGTCACTCTTAGGGGGTATCCTATCACTCTCCATCAGTAACGGACCCCACTCTCACTGCTGATGCTCTGGACAAAACGATTGCAGAATTTGATACTGTGGAAGAGCTGCTCAAGCACTTCAACCCAGAATCATGGCAAGAAGATCTTGAAAATCTGTATTTGGATACCCCTCATTATCGAGGCAGATCGTATCATGACAGGAAGTCAAAAGGTAAGAAACAGATACGGTTCTTCATGAGCAGATACAAGTGCTAATAATAGTAACAAGTAAGAATTTGCAATGCAATATCTTTAATACACTTAAATCAGATTATTATATATCTTTTCATAACACTTTCAAATGATATTCTGTGTTTTGCCCAAACTGTGGTGTTTGTATGGGACTAAGAAAGACTTGAGTCATTCAAAGTTTGGAGCTAGAAAAGACCTTATAAAATCAGCCGGATCACTTTGTGCTTCTTGGCAAACAAGGTATTTTTAGTCCCACCATAAATAGTAGAGGTGACCAAAGCCAGGGGAGCTGGATAACTCTTCAAAGGCTGCATGGCAATAGAGAGGAAAGGAGAATCACGGTCTCTTGCCTCCAGTGGCAGTGCATCTCTAACAGTCCTCTGTGTCTCTCTGATGGATGTGAATGTTTTATTAGCCCAGGACTCATTCAGTGTTCACAGGAGAGGCTCCTGGTAAAGCAGTGGTCAAAACTCTGGAGGATTACAACTCTACTCATTCAGTGTCCATTCCAAAAAATTCCATAAGGTCCTACCATAGGCTTGGCGTCCTTGGTAGTTCATAGGATGGAAAGGTCCCAAGAAAGAAACAAAGATGTGGGATATTTTGCACAAGTGTGAGGGCACATGTTCAGTTGGAAGGTTCAGAAAAACACAGTGAAGGGATGAGAAAAGAATATTCAGCAGAGTTAAAACATCAAGAGTTAAAACCATAGTACTTAAACTCTTAAAAAATAGGATGCTGCATCTGGGTAATATGATTTTAGGATGTGAGTGTGTATTTGAATGTTTAACTCAAATTAATAGAGAAATAATTTATAATTACCTCTTATTGAATAAAAGTATAATTTCTAGTCTGTTATATTCTTGCTTCATTTAAGATTTGTTATTATTAACATTTTCTTTGGAAGTCTTATAAGGCTGACTTGCATCACAGATGTAAAGATATTTAATACAGTACAGCCTGTTTCTTTGTAGTAACAGGGGTCCTTTTAAAGAACAGGGATAGGTTGCCCACTCCAGTATTCCTGGGCTTCCCTGGTGGCTCAGATGGTAAAGAATCCACCTATAGCGTGGGAGGCCTGGATTCCATCCCTGGGTTGGGAAGATCCCCTGGAGGAGGGAAAGGCTACCCACTCCAGTATTCTGTCCTGGAAAATTCCATGTACAGAGGAGCCTAGCAAGCCACAATCCATGGGGTTGCAAAGAGTGGGACATGACTGAGTGACTTGCACTTTCAGTAATTGTGAACCTGGGCCCTTTTACAGATAGTGTTTGTGTTGGTGAGGGCAATCTGTTAGAATATGTAGGCTGAAGTGACTAATT
This sequence comes from Oryx dammah, assembly GCF_014754425.2. Taxonomy (NCBI): domain Eukaryota; kingdom Metazoa; phylum Chordata; class Mammalia; order Artiodactyla; family Bovidae; genus Oryx; species Oryx dammah. The sequence continues at coordinate 4,097,981 of NW_024070201.1, forward strand.
AGTTAACTCCTGCCTAAATCTGCTACTTATGGCTTAGGTCATAATCTTATATACTTAAATTGCACAGCTAAGTGGGGACAACAGAGTCACTGGTGGCCCTGATGTTATGGAGACACGGTGCATGCCTGTGTGAGTGCTAAGTCACTTTAGTCGTGTCTGACTCTTTGCAACGCTACGGACAGTAGCCCACCAGGCTCCTCTGTCCATGGGATTCTCCAGGCAAGAATACTGCAGTGAGTTGCCATTTCCCTCTCCAGGGGATCTTCCCGACCCAGGGATCGAACCCAGGTCTCTTGCATCTCCTTCATTGGCAGGCAGGTTCTTTACCACTAGCACCACCTAGGATGTCACATGCAAGACAGTGCCACTCTCAAATCAAATTTCCTCAGCGCTCACTTCGTATCCAACACAAAAAAGAAAATGCTTTTTTATAAGGCATTGCTGTCTTTGGATCTCTACTAGGTCAACTTGAAAGAAAATAAAATATTCATGATGCTTTGAGAACCCCAGAAAAAAAATATTAAAATGGCATTGGACAAAGAAATGATAAAACTTGACTATGTCTTCAAGTATCTTAACCATGACAGCTATTTGACATTCATCCCTACTTGACACCTATTTTTATGAAATACTAAAATTTAAAACATCACCTAAATCCATTATTTATTTTCCCCCAGATATTATGTTGAGTTAGAGGCAAGGCATCTTGGTTCAAATCCTAACCCTGCCACTTACAAGTTTTGTGGTTATTTTCAGCTAATCATTGATTGTTCCTGAGCCTCAGTTTTCTCACTGGCAATGTGGGTACGATAATACCTACTTTCAGGAATTGTTAGAGGTTCTCTCCAAAGCACCTGATACATAGTACTTGCTCAAGAGATGTTAGCCAGTTGTAGTTACTGAGATTTCTGAAATGACTGGTTCACTTCCTTGATGGAGCATTTATTGTCCCTTGTTTTCTCTCTGTGAAGCCTGCCACTCCATACTTCTCAAGTTTGGAGTACTTGAGATGCTACAGCATTTATTTGTCCTACTACTGCATTGCTGTTGTATCTCTGTATTTTCTCTAAGGGGTTTTCCTGGTGACTCAGATGGTAAAAAAAAAAAAAAAAAAAAAAAATTGCCTGCAATGCAGACCTGGTTTGATCCCTCAGTTGGGAAGGTTCTCTGGAGAAGCAAATGGCAACTTATTCTAGTATTCTTGCCTAGAGAATTCCATGGACAGAGGAGCCTTGCAGGCTACAGTCCAAAGAGTTAGATATGACTAAGCAATGTGAGATCCTAGGACCTAAGTGTTTCAACTGTGGCTGAATGTTAAGTCACCTGGGGAGCTTTAACAAAATACAGGTGCCTAGTGCTGTCCCAGTCACACGGACTCAGAAACTCTGAGGGCGAGCCTGGGGCATTGATATTATTTTATGGCTCCTAGGAGATTGAGTAGATCCCCTCTGGCCTAGAGAGTTCCATGAACTATAGTCCATGGGGTCACAAAGAGTCGGACACAACTGAGAGACTTTCATCTTCAGGAGATTGAGAGGGGTCCTCAGAGGCACTCAGCGTTGAGGGATTGTTCATCCTCTATCTTCAGTAAATTGATACAATCTCTGACACATTGGAAAAGACCCTGATGCTGGGAAAGACTGAGAGCAGGAGAAGAAGGGGGTGACAGAGGACAAGATGGTTGGATGGCATCACTGATTAATGGACATGAGTTTGAGCAAGCTCTGGGAGATAGTTGTGAAGGACAGGGAGGCTGATGTGTTACAGTCCATGGACTTGCAAAGAGTCAGACATGACTTAATGACTGAACAACTGTAACAACTGACACATTTTAGCTGCTCAATTAGTGTTTGTGAAATCGGAGATATTAATAATTTAGTATATTTCTAAAGTTTATAGAAACCCACTGCATAGAGTTAGGCTTGTGCCTTTATTAAGAATGCCTTTGGTTACTGAAATAACCTTGCTAGAGTATTCAAGGCAACATTCTGCTGATTTCTGACAGAGTAAACATTTATCTCCCCTATTGGCTTACATTCCATTTCTCAATCTCTTATTTAAAATGGCTCTAAGGCAGATCTGTACTCTTTCATTGAACACTGGCAAGTCACCGTTGTCTACACTTGTGTAACTGTGCTGATTTAATTGTTTATCATTCCCTGATGCTGAACCACCTGCGTGTATCACAGAAGCAAAGGAAGTCACGTTTAATATTTCAGCTGTCATTGTCAGCTTTTGCAACTTAAAAATATAAATCCATGGTTTTTATCCAGATGTATAAGAAATGGGATAGTGAATAAAAGAGTGAAAACCGAAAAATGGTTATAGATAATGGAGGTCCATTAGATGTCAAATAAAATATGAACTCCATAGGATTTCTAAAACGTTTTCTACTAACAGTATTTGTTGCTGTTGTTTAATCCCTGAGTCATGTCTGACTCTTTGTGACCCCCCTGAACTTTAGCCTTTTAGCCTGCCTGGCTCCTCTGTCCATGGGATTTCCCAGGCAAGAATACTGGAGTGGGTTGCCATTCCTTTCTCCACGGGCTCTTCCTGACCCAGGGATTGAACCTGCATCTGCTGTATTGGCAGGCTGATTCTTTACCACTGAGCCACCTGGGAAGCCCCTATCATAATCTTTTAATGATGCTGTGTAGAGACAAACTTGTCATTTGTGAATATCTATCGAGCATCCTTTTTTCTGATTTCCCCAGACTGATCAAAAGTAGAATTTTTCATGATATCAAATCTAAATTTTTCATGATCTCAAAGAACAAGATTCTAAAATTGAATGTGACTATATAGATCACAAAATTTTATAAACACTAAAATAAAATACAAATACACGAGGTGAAGAACTTGTAAACTAGAAAAGAGTTAATATATTTAAATTAAAATTTATGCTTTGCTTCTCCTGTTATTTGAAGGGAGATTAGGTGACAGTGATGTTTTACTTCTCCTTAAGAAGAGGCTTGAAAATGGGAAGTATGAAGATATTAAAAGTTTAGAGAGAAGAGGGAGGGAAAGGACACGTAACACTGCCAAGTACTGAAGCCAGAATTTCAGTGCATAAAGTCCACTTTTTTTCAAATTCACAAGTAATAGATAAGCAAAAACTTGTCTGTAAAAGCTTCTGGACTGATGATATTGGGACAAGTTAATATATCCAACTTTCAGTTTCCTAGAGGGTAATGGAGAAAAGGGTAGCATGGATAATTGAAATCTGTAAATAACTGCAGTTCCAAAACCCAATTTTTGCCAATAATTTCAACCTTAAAGCTGCTCAAAGTTTTAAAATAAGTCATTTGAAATTCAAGTTGCATTTATTTCTTCTGATGAACATGCTAATAACATAGCAAATTTGTACATAATTAGGTAAAAAATTATATGGATGTTCTACAAACCATGCAATTACTCTCTGAATCCTTGCATGACCACTATACCTGTATTCAGTTATGAAGTCATGTTCAACTCCTTTTGACCTCATAGACTAGAGCCAGCCAGGCTCCTTTGTCCATGGGATTTCCCAGTCAAGAATACTGGAGTGAGCTGCCATTTTCTTCTCCAAGAGGTGGATTCTTTACCACTGAGCCACCCAGGGAAGTCAAGGAAGCATGACCACTGAAGTTAACAGAAATTATACTATGATTCCTTGCAAAAAAAAAAGTCCTTTGACTTTATGGGCAGTGTGTATTTAGTCACGTGTAGAGCACAAAATCTGACATCTCGACATGGAAAAACTGTTGGTCTTAAACTCTTCTAGACTGGGCATTGAGAAGTGACTTATGGGAATTAACAACGTGACATCCTTTTTTTTTTTTTTTTTACTTATTCCAGGAGAGCACGACTTTCCTGAATTATGGTGTGTTTGTGTGGCTGAGCTGGTAAAGAATCCACCTGCAGTGTGGGAGACCTAGGTTCAATCCCTATGTTGGGAAGATCCCCTGGAGGAGGGAAAGGCTACCCACTCCAGTATTTTGGCCTGGAGAATTCCATGGACTGTGTAGTCCATGAGGTCGCAAAGAGTCGGATACGACTGAGCAAATTTCTCTTTCACTTTTGCCATAGAAAACCCAATAATAAGAGGGAAACCTGTTTTCATAGCTTGTGTTGTGATTAAAATATGGATATAATTGTTGAGGCATTCCAACTTAGTAGTTCTGAACAACAATAATGCTTGACAAAAATAGATTTTCCCCGAAGATTTGCCATTTATTGATACATGAGCTGAATTTGACCTGCACTCCTCTTTAAAAATCAGTATGTTAATATTGAGTGAATCAAGCATACTAATATTAAATTGATTCTAGATGACAGAGTTTGAAATATATGATTTTCACAGACTCTAAATGGTTAGATGTTGTAACTCTGGGACAGTTACCAACCCATTCCCCAGGATCTTATATCAATTCTGTGATTTCTTACATGATGTTATTTTTCTATAAGATCTAAAACAAAATATTAAAACAATTTATTGGTAAATAACTGGCATAAGAAGCTGAGGATTAAATTAAATAGATATGTCTCATATAAAATGTTAGAATTCTGGCTCTGAATTCTTTTAGATGCAAATATCTTTTATTTTTAAATTAGTCACTTAGTGTTGTTTTTTGTCATGCCCTTGCATACTAACTAGAAAGAGGTAACTTACTCTTCCAAAAATGATTTAGAATGTAGGAAATAGTTTCAGTGTATTAAGATATGAATACGTTTTCAAAATGAGCTAGTCAATGTAAATCAAATGCTTACAACTTTCTCCTTGCCTGTTTGATATCTGAGTAAGAATTTGCAGAAAAGTCCTTGATTCTACGGATGAATTGGGTAAGGCAGTCTTGAGATGTCATCTGCTTGCAACTATCTATAGGTAAATTAAACAAGGGTACAAGAGACATTAAATCAAATGGATTTTTCTAATTTCTTATGTTCAGTAAGGGCTAACTTCTTTGATTTTCCTGAACAGTGTGGTATGTACCAAGTAAAAGCTTCTTTTTATCAATATTAAAATTGTTTACCATAAACTTGATAGAAATAGAGAAAAAAGAAAGAATTTGATAGTGGGGAAGAGCACAAACTTTGGAGTCAAGTAAACTTACAATAAGATTCTAAATCAGTTCCTTATAGTAGCCTTGGAGAAGTTATATGCAGACCTCGGCATTTAGTAAAATAGCTAATTACAACCCCTTTGCAAAGTTGTATTAGGCTTAGTAAAAGCAGTGTATCCAACTCCTAGTAGCCCCTCAATAAATGATGGCTACTACTATTATTTGAATACAAAACTTTGCATAGAACCCAGACATTTCTGTGGACCCTGTTCTCTTCCCTATATGGCTTTAAAAGTCTGGAGAACCTCTTATGGACTGTCCTGCTGCTGCTGCTAAGTCACTTCAGTCATGTCCGACTCTGTGTGACCCCATAGACAGCAGCCCACCAGGTTCCCCATCCCTGGGATTCTCCAGGCAAGAACACTGGAGTGGGTTGCCATTTCCTTCTCCAATGCATGAAAGTGAAAAGCGAAAGTGAAGTCGCTCAATCGTGTCCGGCTCTTTGCGAGCCCATGGACCGCAGCCTACCCAGGCTCCTCCGTCCATGGGATTTTCCAGGCAAGAGTACTGGAGTGGGGTGCTGTCACCTTCTCCGATGGACTATCCAAATATTGTCATATTTAAGTATCTGTATAACCAGTACACTCATTAAAATTTTACAAAATTCCAACTACTCAACTTTTCCAATATACTATTTATTAAGAAATTTCTGGCCCCATTTTGCTTTTTAGGTGTTTTCTCTTTAAAGCTTAGTTTTTAGGCTTTAGCCACTGTTTATAACCGATATGATCTGAAAGTATCTAGATGCCCCACTCACTCAATTTGCCTGCAACCATTAATAAAAACCATCTTGTCATATATAGTGCTGCATGCTTCTACGAGGGCACACACATAAAAGTTTGAAGAAAATCTCCACACAGGATCAAGGACTTTTTTTGCTCGTTTATCCTCTTAGTGCCAGCACAGCCTCTGCTTTTCTCCGATAATGGTTGTCTATCTTTGTGAATATCCTAAGCCCACTTTCATTATCAAACATTCCTCATGTCTAGGCATATGACTTAAGTGCAAATTGATTGGAAAATCCATTTCACAGTAGAAAACCATAGGTAACTTTTAATGTCTTGGTGGACAAATGTGCCTTTTCCACAGCGGTCACTCTTGTTACTCTGAGTGGGTTTGCCTTGTGGTTCCTATACCAGTTTTTACCTGTGTGGCATTGAGGAACCCAGCAGCATCCTTGTGCTCAGTGCACTGATGGACTTAAGGAGACAGCACACCCTTCCTAGAACTCATGCTCATGCAGAAACTGCTGGTGTGGCGAGATCTGGCTCGCTAAGTGCCTTTACTTGCAAGGGACTGTGCTTCAGTGCTATGTCTCATTGAATTAAACTAAATACACATCATCATTGCTTTCTGACATTGTGATCAAAGTGAGCGTGATCTTCCTTTCCTTAGTGATTACCAATTGCACAATCTTGACTACTTCTGGTTTTAGGTGATTCTATTCTTAACTTTATTTCATTGATCTGTTTTACTCATTTCGACATTAATGTGAAGCATACCTACTGGGAGCTGAGGGTTTGGACCACACTTCAGACACTTTTAACTTGTTCAAGCTTAATGAATTTCTTGGCAGGAGAGTACTGTTATTCCCATTTTATCTAATAAAAGAAAGAAATGCAGAAAGGTTTACTGACAGTTATAAAATAGAGAGCCATGACATGAACCTAGGTGTGTTGACTGTGAGGTCAATGCTGAGAGGGACCCAGTGGTGCTTAAAACTCAGAGACTCATAGTCTAGTAAATGAGAGAAAGACAAACAATTAAAGGACTCCTTGATTCTTATTCATCTCCTAACCTTGTTCTTATTTTCCATTTTATAGATATATTTTTACACCCCCTCTAGAGTTCAGAGAATTGCGTTATGACAGTGTCAGTTGCTTTCATTCCTAATCCAATACCTCGTAGATATCCATGTATTCACCCATTCGTTTTCTAGCCTATGTTTGTCAAATGTCTACTATACCCAGTGGCTGTAGGCAAGTCACTCAACTCCTCTTCATCTCAGTTTCCATATTGGTTTGTTATGAGAATTCCACGAGACTTAACTTTGTAAAAGCATCTCACATGGTACCCGGCACATAGTAGCTGCTCAGTAAATTTCCATTCACTCACTGCTTAACAATGTTTTTAAACCCTGACAATTAGGAATTGTCTGACTGGGAATATTTTACTATGATTTAGGTTAATTTCTATAAATGCAAGTGGTGAATGTTTCCATTCTTGAGAAGTTAAACCAGGAAGTGGAGTCAAGAGATTCATGATTTTAAGTTTAAAATACCCTGATATTCTCTCATTAAAAGTTATAAAATAATTGTTCTTTCCAGACTCATTTGCACTTGAAAACTGGGTTGAAATGTGGAAACAGTCTTCACAATTAAGTGCTAATTTATAGAAGTGGGAATCTGAAAATCACAGTGAGGTTGTAATACTCATAAAGATGAATAGATGCCTCCTGAGAAATTTATGAACTTTAAAGAAGGCTGAGAGCCCCTAGTTTCTTGGTATGAAAATACTACAATTATTCATACACTCCCCTTACCTCCCACCCCTACCTAAAGCACTATAAATCTTGTCTTGTAATATCAAAGTCAAGTTTATAGCACTTTATGTAGCAGGCTGTGGGACTATCACCCATTTGGCAAAAGACATATTCCTGAGCACCTTGAGATGTATATTAGAGAGCCAGCCTCCTGGATGCCATCCTTCATCCCATGTAAAAGATGTGGAAAAGCTTCTAAAGCCCATGGGTCTTGGTGCCAATCTTCATGCATCACAGTTCATCTGTCATCGAGCTGGTTCTAGAATCCTAGCTTTTCAATTCTAACCCAACAACACTCAGTAATTTGATTCATTTAGTCATTACAGAGTACTTATGTCTTATAAAGAAAACTTGGATTGATTAGTAGGTCTATAAATGGCCTAAACATTTTCTAATTTTGGCTTTAAGTTGCTTGGTATCCCACAAAAGATAGATGTTTAAAGAAAATCAGAAATGTTTGCCTAGGTAAGCCATAGTGATTCCTGTTGTTTTATATTGGATTTAATTAATTATTTCAAATATCCTGAAATGGCACATATTCTAAGACTACCAAAAAATGTATTTTTCTCAGCACTATGCAGCTTCTAATTGTGGAAACCAGATGGTTTTAGGAGTGGTGCACTTAATTGACCTACATATACTTCTTCCACTAGTGGCAAAGCACTAGGAGAGGGAAGATTAAAAGATGATTAACTCGGATTCCAAGAACCTTATGGTTTAGTGGATGAGAAACACCTAAATAAAGAAAAGGGTATCCATTCATCTGACACTGGACATCTAGATTGCTTCCATGTCCTAGCTATTGTAAACAGTGCTGCAATGAACATATAAGGAAGTTGTGGTACATATACACAATAGAATATTACTCAACTATAAAAAGGAACACATTTGAGTCAGTTCTAATGAGGCCGATGAAATTGGAGCCTATTATACAGAGTGAAGTAAGTCAGAAAGAGAAACATAAATACTGTATATTAACACATATATATGAAATTTAGAAACACACTAAAAAATGATCCTATATGCAAGGCAGCAAAAGAGACACAGATGTAAAGAACAGACTTTTGGACTATGTGGGTGAAGGTGAGGGTGGGATGATTTGAGAGAATAACACCGAAATGTGTACTACCATATGTAAAATAGATGACCAGTGCAAGTTTGATGCATGAGGAAGGGCACTCAAAGCAGTCCTCTGGGACAACCCAGAGGGATGGGACGGGGAGTGAGGTGGAAGGGGGTTCAGGATGGGGGACACATGTGCACCCGTGGCTGATTCATGTCCATATGTGCCAAAACCCATCACAATATTGTAAAGTAATTAGTCTCCAATTAAAATCATTAATCTAAAAAAGAAAAGGATAAAGCAAGTTCTACAAAGTAAGTGCTACAATAGAAGGCAGAGAATGTGAGGTGAGTATTTAGTGAAGGGGTTAGAGAAGATGTAGGGTGAATGTGCCTCTTGACTTAGAAGATTAAAATGACGCAGTGGCCTGAGATGCCCGAGAAGGTAAACTAGATTGACAAAAGCTTGAAGTTAGAAAAGCATGGCCCTCCTTCAGGCACTTGCTCTTCGAGCACCAGTACCATGTACTGAATCTGCACGAACAGAGGCTACCTGCTAGGAGAATCCTTAAAGGATGTCAGCACTGCAAAGGCCTTAACTGGATTATACTAAAATGATTACTTGCAGAAGAGCATGGCAACCCCCGCCAATATTCTTGCCTGGAGAATCCCATGGACAGAGGAGCCTGGCGGGCTACAGTCCATAGGGTTGCAAAGAGTTGGTCACAGCTGAACTGACTTAGCATGCATGCATACCAAATGGTTACTGGCTAACTCCAAGAATATGTAGAAGTTTAACTGGAGAATAGCAAGAATATTCAAGACTGGTGACACACGTGACAGGATAAAGATTGATGGATTGATGAGGGAATAGCATAATGAACTTTGAACCCAGAAGAGACTAACTCAAGGAAGGTCAGTCACTCCAGTTGTGCCCAACTCTTTGTGACCCCATGGACTGCAACATGCTAGGCTTCCCTGTCCATCACCAACTCCCTGAGCTTGCTCAAACTCATGTCCCTTGAGTCAGTGATGCCATCTAACCACCTCATCCTCAATCTCCCTCTTCTGGCTTCAATCTTCCCACCATCAGGGTCTTTTCCAGTGAGTCACCTGGTCTCATCAGGTGGTATTTTTCAATACCAAAGGAAAACACTAGGTTCTGTGCAGTTGCCTGCTTTATTAGCAAGACTGTGATCAGCGTGTACTCTTTTGGTAGAATCTGATAGATGAATGTTTGTGCATAGGAGTACATGCTTGGATATATGTAATTGACAACATCTTATAAGTGACAGGTCAGTGCCTGGCTATGCACCTAAGAAGCCAGGTCATTGACAGGAAGTAGACCTCTACTAGGAAAGCTCCAGCAGGGCTCATAGAATCTGCTTGCTGCACCCTTCTTCAAATCTTCAGACTGGAGCTTCAAAGTGCAAGAGTGATGAAAAGGTTAGATTCAGACTCTGGCTCTTCTACTGACTGGGTGTGTGGTTGTGGACAAGTTTTTTCCCTTTCCTCTCAGAGGCTCTATTGTCTCAAGTGTAAATATAAGGGTAACAATAGTATGTGATTCATAGCATTGATGGGGATTTCATGCAATCGTATTCATGAAGAACTTCTATATTACCTGATACTTGGGATGGCCAGTATCAAAAAGACCAGGCTGATTCTCCTTCCTCCCAAATCTGAGCCTTCGTAGACTAGAAACTGATGAGGGTGTGCATTCAACAACGTCCCACTGCTTTACACATCCCTGCCCCAGGGCTCAGATCGCAGAGCTCATCCCACAGTCCAGGAGCCTCTGTGACTAGGCTGCACTCTGAGGCCAGCACTGAGGAAAAATGGTGCTTCCCATGGCTGGGTGCAATGGCCCACATTGAATTCCTGAGTCCAGAGGAAGGCTTTGACAACACCGCAGCCCTGTCAGCCTTTGCAGCAGATTGTCGGTGCAGAACACAAAAATGGAAATGACGTCAAATATCTATGAGAAAGCAGGACTCAAATTCAAAAGGACAGCGAAAGAGGGATGATGACATTATGTACAGCTGAGTGAAATAAGGGCAATTAGATGAAATTAATGGGCCTTTGAATTAAATTTGGTACATCCTTGTTCTCAGTAAGATTCCACTGTGGAGGCTGAATTGGGAATGGGAAGGGTCACTCTTCTCCCCTGGTTTGTACCACGTGGCCTACACCCTGCCCCCCACAGGAACTCACACCAGAGCCCCCCTCAAATCAGGGCTCCAGAAGCCTTAATTGCCACTCAGTCCCCTGTCTGGCTCCCTGCTCTGCTTCACTGCCTAATCAGTCTTCTTTGACTTGAAATTCAATATCCCCTGCAGAAAGTCTGCAATGGTGCTTTAAAGTTATTTGCATCCACTCTGAGGAATGTTTTTAGTTCAAGTTCTAAATTGAGTGCCTCCGTGGTTTCAATCCTCCCGATAAGCAGGGCAGCTGGATTCTACAGCAGTCACACAGGGCCACATAAATAACTGACAGCATCGTAAATCTCTTCATGGCCAGTAGGAAACGGAAGTAACCAGTGTGAGTCAGTAAAACAGTCACACAACATGAAGAGTTTTGTTCCAAGACAAGTAAGGCATGCATGCCTATCCTGATTTGTGGAGGGCCTTCTAGGCAATCAGCTGAGTTCCCACTGGAAAGCACGCTATGATTTGGCTTGGACATACTCTGGACATAAAAGTGGAGCCATTCACCACCCCAGTCCTAGTACACTGCCATACAGGACAGCTTAATATCATGCCAGGGAGATCAGTCTAATCCCTTCAACCAAAGGTTGCCTGCTAGCCCCCCATTCTGCCTGATGTGGCAGAGACTGGGCAGCAAGAGGGAGAATGACTTCAAGCCCAGTTTTCCTACTTCGTATTTACTTTGAGTAAGTAACACACATTTCAAAAGGGTGGGGAGCAGCAATAAGTGGCCCTGTGTGTCACATGCCTGGCAGAGGACTGGCTGAACCCACCTACGCTCAGTCTGTCACTTCCTTCCCATCCCTCTTGGCCTACCACACTTTACTGAACACACTGTTTTCAGTGGCTCAGTCATATCCAACTCTTTGCAACCCTATGGACTGTAGCCCGCCAGGCTCCTCTATCCGTGGGATTCTCCAGGCAAGAATACTGGAGTGGGTTTCCAGGTCCTCCTCCAGGTTACCTTCCCAACCCAGGAGTTAAACCTGAGTCCCTCGATGTCTTCTTACATTGACAGGCAGATTCTTTACCACTGAGCCACCTGGGAAACCTCACACGTTACCATCCCTTCCTGCAAACAGAGCCTCTTGCTCCTAGATGGTGGACAAAATATATTCCCAGCATCACAATCAGCAGCTTTGGCCCTCTGCATCAGCCCTGTCTGTAGCCCAGTAATGCACAGCCAGCATCGGTATTTATCTCAAGGTGACACTTGTAATGGATGATTGCAGCACTTCTTAATCCATTTATGTAATCCTCTCTGCTTTGCTTGCAGTTATTTCAGGGTTTTAGCAGCAATGAAATGGTTCCTTTCCCAAGACAGAGTTCATTTAATTTAAAACTGGATTGATTATAGCTAAACTTATGATATGTCTTTGCAAAGGAAGAAAAAAACAGCCATCAATTATGCACAGTAATTATTTAGCATTTATGCAGCTCCCACAGTGTCCTGGGCTCAGCATCTAAGAGTTGGGGTAAAATCCATGCCCTTGAGAATCAAAGGCACGCAGGGCAGAGCATGAGTCCACTTGCCATTTAATTCTTTATTCAAGGGGGTCATCGACCATATGGCCAGCATTTTAGCTGACTTCATGGGGTTAAGTGGAATCTTCATCCATTTGTGCCTTCTTTCATTTCTGTCTCATTCAGATGCATTCTACTGACAGCATCCTTAGCCTTTGACCTCTATCCCAAAAGAGTACTCCTTACTACTCCTCAAGCAGTTTTGGTTTAGGACTAAGACATTTAATGGGGCTAAAATCAGAGTAAATCTGATGACAATTGCCTGGCATCTGTGGGATTCCTCCTGCAGTCGCCTGACTGGTGACAAGAGAAGTGCATTCAGAAATGGGATGGAACCCAGAGGACTTTCCTCTAACTGCATTCTTGTGAGAAGATAGTCATGTATGTGCTCACCTGCCAGAGGATTTGAATGCAAAATAGATGGATGATTAGATGGATTTCAAGACCACAAGTTAAAATATAATTTATATAGTACAATGATACAAATTTAACTCAAGTAAAATATTGGTAACTAAACTCTGAAAATTTAGTGTAATGCTCTTAATTCAGAGAAGTCCTGATACACAATCCCCCAGATAATTATTTATATAGAATAATGGCCAAAAGAGAAATAGAAGAGACAGATCTGAAAAAAAAATTCTTTTTTAATTATTGACCATTTGACTTTAGAGGGAAAAACTGGAGAAACTGAATCAAGATAAATGATAATAACCAGACTGAATACCAGGCACACTGCATTCAATACTTCAAATATTGCTGAAATAGTAAAGTTACACTACTTACATTTTATAGATGAGGAAACAGAATATAGAGGAGTCAAGTAACTTACCAACTAAAAGGAGACGTAGCTATGATTTAAATGCTGTTGTAGATTAACTGCAGAGCCCAAGCACTTAACCACTATGCTATACTGCCATCTAGGATGCAGTGCACAAATGCATCATATTCACAACCTCCAAATTCCTTGTCCTTTGACATTTTGCTTAACCTTGGAGTTACAATGAAGCTAAAACTTTTTATTCATTACATTTACTTGTAGAATTTCACTGTCAGTTCAATAAATCAGAATAATTCTCCCTAACGTGTCCCTGATATAATTCAAATCATATTAAGTAATGGCTTAGAGTCAGGAGTTGTTTAAAGTTAAGAAGATATATATATATACATTTGCATGCACGCGCGCACGCACACACACACACACATATGTTTTTTAAGGTAAAGACAATTATTTTAAATTGCTGAATGTTTGATTTTCTTTCATTGGAACTTATTTTTTTGCATTAGAAAGGTGCAAGAAAAATTGAACCAAGATTTAGCTAAGTTTCTGAAGGTCTTTTTGTTTTCTCTTTGCTGTTGTTGATTTCTTTCTTTTTTGAAGGGGAAGATAGGATCAAAAGAGAAATTACATTTTCCACCTTTAGTATTAGAAAAGGAAATGGCAACCCACTCCAGTATTCTTGCCTGCAAAATCCCATGGACAGAGGAGCCTGGTGGGTTAGTCAATAGGGTCGCAAGGAGTCAGACATGACTGAGCAAGCGACACTCACACTCACCTTTGGTATTTTGAGAAATAGTTGAGGTCCCATGAATAAGGTCAATCCCTGGGTTAAGGCTGTCCTCACAGAATCTCCCCACCCTGCTCCCCAAATGCATGCTGAGTGTTTATGCCACAGTCGTGCACTTGGTTACCCAATACGTGTGTTTCTTACAGTTGACCTGGACAGGCTCAATGATGATGTCAAGCGTTACAGTTGCACTCCCAGGAATTACTCCGTCAACTTGAGAGAAGAGCTGAAGCTTACCAATGTGGTCTTCTTTCCACGCTGCCTCCTTGTGCAGCGCTGCGGAGGAAACTGCGGCTGTGGAACTGTCAACTGGAAGTCCTGTGCGTGCAATTCAGGGAAAACTGTGAAAAAGTATCACGAGGTATGCCGTTTTCAGAATTATTTTGTGGCAGTGCTGCACTTGGTCCCTTAGCAGCTACAGAAGTCCTGTAATTTCTAGGGTGCTGGAAAACTGGGCCACTGCATTGTTTGTTCAGGTTTTTCACTGCACAGGGGCACCTCCCAGGGAGATGACTGCAAAATTATACTTAAGCTTAACTTGCAAAGGCAGGTCCCTGGGGAGGGTATAGGTCCATCCTGAAGTAGGGATTCCTTTTTCTAACCCTTATTCATAATATATATGCGGGTTGACAACAGTCTTGTTAGTATACACAATCAAATGCATGTTTCAATAATTAGAGAGCTTACTTACAGAAATATAATGGGATTCATTTACAGCATATGACTGCAAATCTAGGTTACTTCAAGAGAATACTAAGAGCTAATCTTCAATTCAGTCAATTCATTGAAAAATGAATCAGGGTAAAAATAGCAAAGTATAAATTGTCAGAAAAGATACTTTGTCAAAGACTTTTTCAATCTCTAAATATGGAAATATTATTCTTCCAGAAGTACTAATTTTTCCTAAATATAACTGAGTGCTCTGGGGAATCAGCTGTGAAATTATGCAAAAGTAAACAAAAGTAAACATAGAGATGTAAGAGAAATGAGAATTTAAGCAGAGCAGCAACTTTTAATGATAATAACAGGAAATACACATAAGCCTTTACAATGTACCAGACATTATTGTAAGCAATCATTAGCTCACTTGGCAGTTTCTCCACACGTTGTCAGGGGAGTGCTATTTGTATTCCCTTTTTATAGATGAATATACTGAAGCCTAAGAGAGCAGTGGATTGACCAGTGTGACTTGGTCAGTAACTCAGAGAGATGGGACCTAAACTGATCCACTGTTTTTATTTTATTTTATTTTATTTTTTAATTTATTTACTTTTTATTTTACTTTACAATTCTGTATTGGTTTTGCCATACATTGACATGAATCCACCATGGGTGTAAAGTCTATATACTTACCAACGGTAACACTGAGCGCTCTCATTTTAAATATTTAGCACGTTATTGAAGATTAAAGAAAGAGTGGACTTAAGGGGAGTTAGAGCTGCTCTTGACATTGATAGCAACTCTATCACTTCCTCATTATACAAGTCACTAAAGTTTAGAGAGCCAGTTTTCATGTATGTGAAATAGGATTTAAGAAATTATATGATAACCCATACAGGGTAGCTCTGGGGAATCAATCCAGGGCATATGAAGTGCATTTTGTAAGAGGTAAAATACCATATTGCAATATGTTTAAAATATAAAATATGAGCCAAACGCTATTGTTAGGAATTATTATTTGAGCTGCTTTTCATCAGTATCCATCAAAACAAAAGAATAGATGGGGCTCCCTAAATAAGATCTCCCACTTTACACAACCACTTTGTTACCCTGAAAACAATAAAACAATAATCAGTTAAGAGGTAATTACTGAGCTAAATGAAAAGGGATTCGTCATAAGTGGTATTTTCAACGTGGGAAAAGTAGGAGCTTGGAGGCCACGATAACCCTGCTTACCTCAGATAGATGCAGACCCGATTTGAGACCTACATAGAGCATGTTTTCTTAGTAACAAGAATTTCTTACTCCACCTCATATTTTTCAAAGGAAAAAAAAAATCTGTTCTCATATCCAGAGAATGCTGTTGTCTGTGTTCATTGTGTTTTATTTTTGTATGACCTGATGAACTCTAGATTGGACTTTGTCCTTTGTGTCTAAGAACCTGAATTTTGTAATGTTGAGTCATACACTGAGGACAAATGCAGAATGCAATAATTTGGTTTGTGTTAAAATAAGCCAAGAAGTGACAAGATCTTTACCCAGTCTTTACTTTGAGGAAAACATGTAAATTCAGGCCTTTGATGCTTTATTTTCATCTTGACTCTCCTTTCAGAGAGAAGTTGTAGTTTGGTTTTTTTTTAATTGCTAATTGTGGAAACACAGATTTAAACACACACCCAAAAGGGCCCTCACCTCCCAGACAGTTAACTCTGAAAGAATCTAAAAGGTCTTTTTCTTAGGTCTATTGTCTCTCTGCACAGAGGCTGTTACCTATATATTTCTATTCACAATTAATATCTAGAAGGCAAAGCCCTTGATCTCTTTGTTCAGTCACATGAGTAGGTCTAAAATGCGGAATCTTTTTGAAACTGCTATCTAAAGCATCTCTGTGAAACGTGTCATGATATTTTTACTTCTCGGAGTCTGCTGAGCTCTGTGCCAAAACACTCTGCTGAGTTGTGGACAAAAGGACAGAAGAGCATCAATCACTCCATCAGTTACTGCACACCTGGAACACACACGTTTAGGAGGCTGGCACATTTTCCCCAGCCCCCTAAAATACCCCTGAAGTGTGTCCCACGTGTCACTCTGTGCAGTCCCCTGGAAAAGAGCAGGAGACTCATTCCAGCTCCAGAAATAGGAGTTGCTTGGGTGCAGTCTTGTTAGGGAAGAATCCTTGTCCTCTCTTCTGTTAGTTTTGTGCCTGTAGTCTTAACTCAGAAAAATGAGAAACTGGTCTCCCCGCCTCCTGGTTGTAACTGATGAGATGGGAAATGAGTTTTTATGAGAGATGAGCACCCTTAAGGGGGTGACTAGAACTTGCCACGTAAGCAGGACTCTATGACTCTCCACAGATATTTCAAGGCTCAACATTTAAGGAATAATATCCAAGAAATTAAATGTATAATTATAAAATTATGAATAATTAGAAGTTATAAATAAAAGGAAGTTTCATTGCTCTTTCCCCAGGTCACATGACTTCTCCTTGTAGAGATCTGAGCATTTTGCACTGTGCAATAAAATGCTCCATCTGTACAATTCCCTCTTCTGAAAAGTTTGTAGGTATCCTGCTAAAGTATTTTTCCTCTTTCCTAGCAACCATTTCTTTTCTTGGAATATATAGAATATAAAAAATACTTTCAGTGGGGATTTTTAAAAAGAGAAAATTCCAGAAAACATACTCTGTAGACAATTAGAGGATGCTATTATTTTAGTTCTTATCTTTGCTTGTTAATGTATAATGAAGGGATGTTCCCTAGAAATATATTAACCTTTTAGATTAATACTTACTATTGTATTTTTTTTAAGCATTTGGTCTCCTGGCTATGTCCATTCAGTCAACAGCCAAAAGCTTAGGAGGCAACAGAGAAAGACAAGTTAATGTTCACTGATCTACCTCTCATGATTTTGTCCCAATGCTGGCAAAACTGCATTATCTGTTAGAACTTTCTGCAGTGATGAGAGAGTTCCATATCGGTACTATCCAGTCTGGCAGTCACTAGCAACATGTGGTTACAGAGGACTTGAAATGTGTGTAATGCAAATGAGAAACTGAAGTTTTAAATTTTATTTAATTTAGTCTAATTTGAATGTAAATAGCTGCACATGGTCAGGGGCTCCCATAGTGAACAGCATAAGCTGAGACACAACTCTGTCTCTGGCACCTACAGCATCTAACCATTCCAGTCACTTGAACAATGGAAAAAATTACTGTGAATGACTTTTTTAACTTTACGTTAAATATAAGAATTTTGTATTAAAAATTTGTTGCCCATTAAACATAAGAGGTAGAAGATATAAGCAGATATTTATATATGAAACAAAAGATTGATTGGAGATAATAAAATATTGAGATTTAGACTTGAGATAAAAGAATGATACTTTTAATTTTTACTTGTTTTAAGCATCTGTCATTGAAACAAATTTAGCTAAAATCGCAAATTGAGACCAAAAAGACAGGAAAACAATATTTTTCCAAAAGTTTCTACTCTATGGCAAAAGCAATGTATTTGAGGGTTATAACAAAAGTCAAAAAAATCTTTATTCTTTTTCTGGAAACAGCATCTCTAGAGCTTATGTAGAGTCTCCCTACTTCTTTCTCCCTCTTTGAGTGAGACCTAAAGAAGGTTCCCTTGCAGCCCTTTCCTGTTCCTATAAGAGACAAGACAATAGAGACAAAGCAAATCACACAACTGAAGAGAGAATATTCACATGAAAGGCCACCTCGGACCAGCCACCAAAAACTCCCCAGGGCCTTGGGTTTCCTCTTTTACTCCCTATGATACAATTTTGAGTTCCAGACAGATCTGAAATTATATGATATCTGTTCACCACTCCCTAAATCTTATCTTGCTGAGATTGTGTTAGGAATATAAACAAGTTGGTGGTTGAAATGCTAAGAAAATACAAAAGAACAAAGATATGATCTGGAACATTTAATGTGTATAGACCATGTATAAAACAGTTATCCACTCATCATTAGTAACACCTGTGCTGCTTATCTCTTGGGGATCTTGGGACAATGAAAGCCTCTGAAGGCTGTAAAGCACTCGACAGATGTGGGTGGAATATCCTGAGAGTGTGGTTGGGCTTGCTCCCTTCTGACTCCCTTAGAGCCTTGATGACTTATTGGTGCCGGGACCCTCTAAGTACAGCAAAGTGTATACATCCTTTTCCTTGTAGATCTGGATTCATATTAGGCCTTCTTGCCAAAGTTGAGCAAAGCTGCCTTCAGGCATGATACTCCCCAACTAGACAAAGACCCATTTGTGACACGAATGATACTCAGTGTTAATGCTGTGCTCTGAAACTTGGTGCCCAGCTCAGCTTCCATCATGTTTTCTGCAATTGGGCTGAACATGTAGTCATTAATCCTCTAAAATACTGTCAAAATCATTTACCTAGTTACGTCCTCTAAAGGAAGAACTGCGGCTGAATACACCCCAGAGTGCTCACAAGAAAATTTCGGTTATAAGTAAATGTTCACAGATGTCAAGATTGCATTTTCAAAATTCATGAGGGTTGTATAGATCCACATTATAAGCCCAGCCTTTAGTCACCTGCATACCTAGCTTGTCAGAGAAGCATTGCTGAACTCTGTTATTTGTGTCTTTCTTATTGAGGACTGTATCTCAGGACTTGGTAGCACTCCTTCCCTTACAACTTCAATCTCCCTTGAAACTATTACTTTCAAGTTGTGCAATTACCCAGGTAGAAAATAATATGTTTTCTCATCTCAAAATATTTTTGCTTGTAGTCACTTTAGGTTTCAGAAAGGTTGACTACAAGACCTTAAAAATCTTAACTGTAGGCACATTTTTATAGTCTATAAGCATGAAAGAAATCATCAAGTAAGGAAAAATATGAAGCTTTTTTTTCTTAAGAAAGTGTTTATACTGAATGCTGCCTGCTTTAGAGGTTGGGTGAATCTTAAGTAAACCCTTAATGATTCGAGTTTATACAGTGCACATGTCCTAAAATATGTATTTGTGATCCTACATCAGCCATTAATTTGAAAACTATTACAAGGCCTTAACGACCTTTCTTTAATATTTCCAATAAACAAGAGCCCAACTCAGCATGTAGCATTTCTGTCTAGTACTGTTTTATTACTGTAATAACTTCATGGCAATGATTCATTCAGTGCTTTATTGGCAACAGAGAGAGTAATTGTAGTAAATATCTTTTGTGATATGGTAATTTGCAAACTGAGCATCTTTGATTCTGTGTAGTGGTATGAAAGCCACCAACTGCTTCAGTCATTCACCATTTAATAAAAATCAACTTTCCCTGGCTTCATGTGGTTTTCCAGATGGTGGAGAAGGGTCAAGAATGCCATTTTCACCCATAGGTGATAAGAAATGGCTGGCTGCTCCTCCATGGATTTTTATTTCAGTGTGTATGCTTGCAGCAGTGAATCATAGAGCAGAAAATAGGAAAGCATTTTGTGAAGGTACCTATTAGTGAGTGTCCTACAGCGACTGTAATTAATTCAGTGGTTCCTTCCCTTTAAAGGTGAAAAGATAACCCAGAGACAGTTTGCTTTCTCAGATAAAGGCTTTCCATTTTTCTTTTAACTTTTTATGCTCTCTCAAATCAGCTTTGCTTTCTTTCTCCTTTCAATGCTGTGTACCTGAACCTAAGACTATTACATGGTCTGAAAGCTTTGAACATCAGTGCTGTGATCAGCCAGTAAAGCAGTCCAATTTCCACTTTGTTCAAACAGTGCTTTCCTGTCTTGTCTGGAAAAGTGTCTGCCAATTCATTTTTCTCCCCTTATCAGCAAAACACATATATACTGGGCTAACGTGGCTTAATATAAAACACAGGGAAAATCCCTGAACAATCAGGAGACCAGTTAGAAAAAACTGGCCAAGCGCAGCTTTTACCCCAAAGCACACACTTTCATTTCTCATTAAATGAGGAAGTAAATCAACGGAGCACTGATTTTATAGATGTCAGTTGTGGCAACTTATTAGGTTTTGATAATGGTCTTTTTATTTTTAAAAAATATAAATTTATTTATTTTAATTGGAGGTTAATTAATTTACAATATTGTATTGGTTTTGCCATACATCAACATGTATCCACCACAGGTATACACGTGTTCCCCATCCTGAACCCTCCTCCCTCCTTCCTCCCCATACTATCCCTCTGCGTCGTCTCAGTGCACCAGCCCCAAGTATCCAGTATCATGCATTGAACCTGGACTGGCAATTTGTTTCATATATGATATTATACATGTTTCAATGCCATTCTCCCAAATCATCCCACACTCTCCCTCTCCCACAGAGTCCAAAAGACTGTTCTGTACATCTGTGCCTCTTTTGCTGTCTCACATACAGGGTTATCATTACCATCTTTCTAAATTCCATATATATGTGTTAGTATACTGTATTGGTGCTTTTCTTTCTGGCTTACTTCAATCTGTATAATTGGCTCCAGTTTCATCCACCTCATTAGAACTGATTCAAATGTATTCTTTTTCATGGCTGAGTAATATTCCATTGTGTATATGTACCACAGCTTTCTTATCCATTCATCTGCTGATGGACATCTAGGTTGCTTCCATGTCCTGGCTATTAGAAACAATGCTTCGATGAACATTGGGGTACATGTGTCTCTTTCAGTTCTGGTTTCCTCAGTGCGTATGCCCAGCAGTGGGATTGCTGCGTCATAAGACAGTTCTATTTCCGTTTTTTGAGGAATCTCCACACTGTTCTCCATAGTGGCTGTACTAGTTTGTATTCCCACCAACAGTGTAAGAGGGTTCCCTTTTCTCCTCACCCTCTCCAGCATTTATTGCTTCTGGACTTTTGGATCACAGCCATTCTGACTGGCATGAAATGGTCCCTCATTGTGGTCTTGATTTGCATTTCCCTGATAATGAGTGATGTTGAGCATCTTTTCATCTGTTTGTTAGCCATCTGTATGTCTTCTCTGGAGAAATGTCTATTTAGTTCTTTGGCCCATTTTTGATTGGGTCATTTATTTTTCTGGAATTGAGCTGCATACATTGCTTGTATATTTTTGAGATTAGTTATTTGTCAGTTGCTTCATTTGCTATTATTTTCTCCCATTCTGAAGGCTGTCTTTTCACCTCGCTTATAGTTTCCTTTGTTGTGCAGAAGCTTTTAATTTTAATTAGGTCCCATTTGTTTATTTTTGTTCTTATTTCCAATATCCTGGGAGGTGAGTCATAGAGGATCCTGCTGTGATGTATGTCGGAGAGTGTTTTGCCTAAGTTCTCCTCTAGGAGTTTTATAGTTTCTGGTCTTACATTTAGATCTTTAATCCCTTTTGAGTTTATTTTGGTGTGTGGTGTTATAAAGTGTTCTAGTTTCATTCTTTTACAAGTGGTTGACCAGTTTTCCCAGCACCACTTGTTAAAGAGATTGTCTTTTCTCCATTGCATATTCTTGCCTCCTTTGTCAAAGATAAGGTATCCATAAGTGTGTGGATTTATCTCTGGGCTTTCTATTTTGTTCCATTGATCTATATTTCTGTCTTTGTGCCAGTACCATACTGTCTTGATGACTGTGGCTTTGTAGTAGAGCCTGAAGTCAGGCAGGTTGATTCCTCCAGTTCCATTCTTCTTTCTCAAGATTGCTTTGGCTATTCAAAGTTTTTTGTATTTTCATACAAATTGTGAAATTATTTGTTCTAGTTCTGTGAAAAATACCATTGGTAGCTTGATAGGGATTGCATTGAATCTATAAATTGCTTTGGGTAATATACTCATTTTCACTATATTGATTCTTCCAATCCATGAACATGGTATATTTCTCCATCTATTAGTGTCTTCTTTGACTTCTTTCACCAGTGTTTTATAGTTTTCTATATATAAGTCTTTAGTTTCTTTAGGTAGATATATTCCTAAGTATTTTATTCTTTTCGTTGCATTGGTGAATGGAATTGTTTCCTTAATTTCCTTTCTATTTTCTCATTGTTAGTGTATAGGAATAAAGAGAATATTTATCATCTGCTCAGCTTCTTAGGAATCATTTTCTTCCCCTGAATAGTTCAACCTCCAGATCTGGTTTATTAGGGTTGGAAAATAGTCACTAACATTAGAGAAATTCTTGGCAAATTTGCAGGAACCCGAGCTTTAAGCTCTTCCAGGGTGTTCTGACCAAGTGTGGCACTGGAGGGCTTTCCTATCTATTGTAGCAGGGTATTTAATATCCCAAAATACAATATACACTGCATCCATGCTTTGGTTACTTAGTTTTTCATGGAGAAGCAACAGTTTTTATTTTCTTTAGAGGTGAAACAGGTGTGAACATGGGAGCAAGGAAAGGAAAATATCATTATCACTCTGCTCTCAGTACTTGAAATTTTGTTTCAAAATTGTAAAAGACTTGCAAGTAATGCAAACCATAGGCCACTTCATTTTGGCCTCTGGTTTGGTTTGTTTTGCACCCCACCCCTTGTTGGAGGTTGGGGTAGAAGCGATGTAGGGAGGAGACAGAAAAGAGGCCGTGAATATAGGTTCCTATATTATGACGTGGCAGCGTTACTCACCACAGCCACCAGAGTGCATCCCACTGGAAACCTATTGTGTTCCCAATGCTGCTGACCAGAACAGACAAAACTCCACCTTCCAGGTAAGGGCATGCGCTGTGCCACGTGGAGACAAACACTGGTGACACCAGTCACTGACTCTGCAACCTTAGTCTCTCTCTTCCCTTATCTGAAACAGTATTAGAAAAGTACCTATATCATAGTGTTACAGTGATGCACAAAACGTTTAATACTTCCAGTCATAACAGGGTGTGGCATCTAACAAATACTCAAAAATGTTAGTCATTATTTTTGCGATCCTTGCCCTCAAAGCATTTGTTAATAGAGAGAAAGCATATGTCATATGAAACTATGTGATTCCGAGTGTATGTTCAGTGGAATTTAGGTAATGAGGATAATATAATTATCAAAACTGGTACTATCAAACTATCAAAACTGGCACTGAGACTAGCTTTACCATAATCTGGTATTTTTGTGCCTCCCTCATGAACTCTTCTAGGCCATCCCTTCCCACCCCATCCCCCAACCCCAGTTTGTACTCACAAAAGTACAAATATCCTTTTGAAGCTCTTCTCCAAATGGGACAAGGTATTTCACACTGTGTTATCAGAGCCCAGGTTCCTTACTTTACTGAACATTGAACAAATGACCTGCTCCACAGAACTCTTACAGAAAAACAGGCTAAATGTTGGGACTTACCTGGTGGTCCAGTGGTTAAGAATATGTCTTGCAGTGCAGGAGACACAGGTTCAGTCCCTGGTCAGAGAACTAAGTTCCCACATGCTGTGGAGTAATTAAGCCTTCATGCCACAACCGGTGAGTCTGTGTACTCTGGAGGCCGTGTGCCACACCTAGAGCATCTGTGCACCCCAGTGAAAGCTCCTGCAAGACCCAGTGAAGATCCCATGCACCACGACTAAGATACAATGCAGCCAAATAAATAAATATCACCCCCTCAATGTTTTCAAAAGGCAAACGCTAGAGTAAAGTGGATGCATGGGGACTGAGGGCTCTAGGCCTGTTTTCCTAGTAGATGGTTTTGATTTGCTTATAACTTGAAACATAAGGTAACATAAGGATGAGGACATTGCTAGGAAGACAATCCAGTAGAAAAATTTGGGTGGGGGGGGGCATGCCATGAAAAGTTATACAGCCTAGAAAATAAGATTTCCTCGCATCTAATCTTCATCTTGGAGCAAAGTATACCAAGCATCAGGGCCCCATTTCAGTTCACACGTGTGCCTGCCACACCTTTGAGATACAGAAGGAAGCTGCAGCTGCATTAGAGATGTGTTGGTCCTTGGGTCCTAGTGTGCTGGAAGCCTAGAGAACACACTGCTCTCAGGTCCCCGCTGACAGAAGGTCTGGCACCTGGCCTCCTCAGTTCTCTAGCCTATACACTGTGAGTAAAGACGCCTTCTCTATGACAAGGTTTGTCTTGGGACAAACAAAATAGTGCATATGTGCAAATTTTTTTAAAACTACAAAATGCTATATAGTTGTATGCTAGTATCATGCAGAGTTTAAAGTTGAAAAGGGAAAATAGAACGGAATCAAAAATTAAAGCTAACAGGAGCCTAAGAATATAAATAAAGTTTGACTGTATATGGAAAACAAGTATTTATGTATATTGACTTCAAGTGAAGCAAATATTGAAGCAAATATTCAAATGAAAAAATTCAAGTGAAGCAAAATTTGAAGCAAATATTGACTTCAGTGAAGGCCACACTAGGGAAGAAGGGTTAGCTTCTATTTAAACTTAAAATTTTTTAAAAATCACATTTACACTTATTAATGTAAACATTTAAGGATGTGATTTATTCAAGAAATGTTGGATTGTTTTAAAGGTATTAATATGCAAACATTTTAGTGGAACATGATCTGTTTTGAATTGTAAAGGGTATTATTTGATATAGCTTAACAGATATGTAAGAACATACACATATTTTCAGTTATTTATGACCACTAAGGAGGCAAAATGTCTTACCTCACCAACATGTTTAGCCACACCAGCATTTTTGCGGGGCAGGGCAGGGGTGGCGCACTGGGCCCTTGCTGCTGCACACGGGCTTTCTCCAGCTGTGAGCAGGGGCTGCTCTGCAGTGGTGCAAGGGCTTCTCGCTGTGGTGGCCTCTTGTTTACAGAACTCTGGCTCCAGGCGTGGGCTCCATGGTTGGGGCACAATGTTTAGTTGCCCTGTGGAACATGGGATCTTCCCAGACCACTGGCTGGCAGATTCTTAACCACTCTCCAGGGAAGTCCCCATACCAGCATATTAGGTCACAACTGTATTTGCTGTCCTGTCTGCAGAGTATTGTCTCAGCATTGTATTTATCCGTAACACATGCTTTAGTCAGAAGACTCTTTGTGATATTAATAATATTTGGGACAGCACCTGGTACAAAGCAGGCCCTTAGAAAGTTATCAGTAAACACGTGCTCACTCACCTGCGCTCCTCATGACCCTGCACATAGGTAATGCAGGAGGCATTACTCTGTGATCAGTGGATTCCATTACTTTAAGGAGTCAGTGATTGTTATAACAATATTTGTACTTGTGCATTCTAATAGTGAGCCCATAGATTTCATTGGATCCTCAAAGGCTTAAGAACCAGTTTTCATAAAGAGAATAAGTGGTATGTATTTGAGTTAAATCCCAGGTACTTTCTAACAGGAAATGCTTCTTGTCCTAGGTGTTAAAGTTTGAACCTGGCCATTTCAAGAGGAGGGGCAGAGCGAAGCATATGGCTCTTGTTGACATCCAGTTGGACCATCATGAGCGGTGCGACTGTATCTGCAGCTCAAGACCACCTCGATAAGAGACTGTGCATGTACTTTCATTAAACACGAAAGAACCTTTATTTTAAGGAGGGTGTGGTAAGAGACCCCTTTCCCACCAGCAACCGAACTTACTATTAGCCTGAAAAGCAATGAATACAAGTGGTTGCTGACTTTCAGTCTAGCTTTGTTAGTGCCATGACAAGTAGAAAGGCATATCATCGACCTCTATATCCAAGAATATAGGATTGCATTTAATAATAGTGTCTGAGGATATATGTCATCTCCATGTCTCTGTGTAAATAGACCAAATGGTTTACTCAGTATATATAACCAGGTACACCAGAGCTTACATATGGTTTAATTATTTAGACTCTTAAAATCTGACAAAATAAGGGACATAGTAAATACATTAAACATGTCTTTGGAAGATTTGGAAGATTAATTTGTTTATTTTTAAGTTTTGAATCACAAAACAATTTTGGATCTTGCTCTTTTAAAGAAAGCACCTTTTATATTAAAATTTCTTGTGCATACATCTTAATTATAAAAAGAGGGAAATATGGTTTCTGGGAAAAGATACATTCCTAGCCATTTTTCTCATGAGATGTACTACATACTTACCTATATAGACAATAATTACCTGTCTCCAAAAGCATGTCATCATAATATAGGTGATTTAGAAATAAAGCCCTTAAGTCTTCTCTTAGTGTATCTTGCCAAGGCATGCAAACTCATTAACACCTGTCTTCAAAAAGTCTCACAAGGTTTATTATTATTATCCTATGAGAGAAAATGTATAAGCTGAAGCAGAATTTTGAATTGTTTCTTCTCAAAACCTCTCCACAAGAGTAACTCCTTTGGAGAATGTCATGGGGACTCTGTATGAGCCTTTCAAAATAATGCTCACTGAAGAGTTTGAGAAGTTGAAAGTAAAAAAATGTGAGCATTGAAATATTAACATAACTGGGAGTGGGATGGACTATTTGATTGGGATCCATATTTGATAATGACTCATACTCTCCAGATTATGCCAGTTAATTTTATGTATCTTGCTTTTGTGTTCCTATCTCTTCCATATCTCTTCCTATCTCTTCCATATATATATATATATATATATATATATCTGTTTATGAGTCATTATGGGCTTCCCTGGTGGCCCAGACGGTAAAGCGTCTGCCTGCAATGCTGGAGACGTGGGTTCAGTTCCTGGGTCGGGAAGATCCCCTGGAGAAGGAAATGGCAATCCACTCCAGCACTCTTGCCTGGAAAATCCCATGGACGGAGGAGCCTGATAGGCTACAGTCCATGGGGTCGCAAAGGGTCGGACACGACTGAGCGACATCTTCAGTCTTCAGCATGAGTCATTATTAAATGAGACAATGTGTATATATATATACAATGGCATTTTATATTTGGCAAGCCATCATGGATTACTTATAGCCCAGAAGCTTTTTTTGCATTAAAGCAACCCAATTTCATTGACGTAAATTCCTGTGTACTCACTATTCAATTCAGTTGAATTCCTGTTTCTGAACCAAGTGAAAGGAGACCTGGGGTCTCTGGTTCTTTCCAAATCTATGGCACTTGTTCTAAGAAGCCTCACTGCAATTTGTGAGAGCACAAGGTTGGCCCTGCTCTACCCTAGGAAATGGTTTTTGCATTGGTAGTTATTATTGGTACTTAGAGTAATTTTTCCTCCTTGGCTCCTTAATGTCTGTTAAAGCCTCAGGGACTGACTACAGGCGTAGGAAGTGATTCATCATTCTCCAAAACAAGACTCTAAGAGAGCAATATTGAAATCAAGATAGCTCTGGAGCCACTCAGAGAGAAGGACATTTTTCTTCTCACCTTGAAAGAAAAAAGGAGAGCTGGTTTCTTCCCTGAGTCCAGGGCCCTACTAAACACAGACAAGTCGAATGAGTGATGTGTAACTGGGGCTCATTAAATCTCAGTGTCAGATGAGCAGCCTATATATATTTGGATTTCTGAGCATGATGCTTTCAGGACCAAGTTCTCAAGTATCTTTAGGAGCTCATTTCTGCTCAGCTCTTTGAAAGGTCAATGCTTATTGAAGATATTCCTTCAAAATTTCCCTGAAAGTGTCCTGTGTTTTTACCTCAAAGGATGACTGGTAAAAATAAATACTCTATTGTTGAGTTGTCTGAAATCCAGAGTGCAGTCAGAAAGAGCACAGCCAGACCCTTTAATAATCAGTAACCATTCTTTCCCTGCAAGCCTCTTGAAAGCTTCCTGTGAAAACATAGGATTGCTGGACCAAAACCAAAATTTGAGTTATATCACTCTAACTTGCTCAACTGTTAAGTATGAAAAATTAGAGTGTTCTACCCAATTTTCAATAAACCTTCCAAGCTGCAATAACCAGGATGGTTTTCAGTTAAAGCCCTGTCTCGACTTTTTATTTATTAGCTGCCATGTAAGCATGCAGTCTCACTCACTTCTTTTTTTCTTTCCTGAGTGTTTTATTAAAACTTCTCCCTTGGTTATCTGTTATCTATTGCACTTCCAACATGTAGCCAATAAATCTGCTTCATTGCCAGCAAAGGAATAAAAAGCTCACCATACAAATTACATTTCAAAACAAATCCTAATAAATCCTCATTTCTGTGTGGCTCACTCACCTGGAATAATGCCTTCTGTTCAATATGTTATAGGGCAGAGCACTTTCATAAGTAGAATTTTTTCTGTTTTTTTTTTCTTTTTTTTTTTTTTTTGGTTATATTGGTAACATACAGCTTTTTCCTCTCATGTTTTCTGTAACAAATGTAATTTGCCTCTTATCTTCGTGAAAAATAAATATTGCTTACAAACAAAGCTACTCCATTATTTAGTACTCAACTGCAGTTTTAAAAGGTGCACAATGATACAGACTTACGTCCCCAAATACATGCAGCTGTCTGACAAGGTTGGGGGTGTTCTGTGGGCCTGGTTTTAGAACATTGTTCCTTGAAAACTGGCTTTTACCCTGTCCCTTCTGGAAGCCATTGGAAACCAGAAATGGAGTGGCACTTCAGTTGTGTTGGTTTTTTTTTTTTGCTGCTCTTGGTGCTTCTTTGTTTGACTGTCTCCCTGCAGGCTTTTAGTAGAAGATATCCTCCTCTGACATTTTTGCTTTGGAGTGTCCACCCGCTCTCTCCTTTTGGGCCTGAAATCAATAACATTATGTTCACTCTCACACCTTCAGCCATCTAGATGAACACCACAGTTGGTGGGTGAGTGTTAACCAGATTTTTTTTTTTCCAATGTGAGTTTATTTCATTATTTAGAACCAACGCCCTCAACAGAATGCCTAAACCTGCAAGATACTTTAAAATGATCCCAAATATTTCAAAATACTAGATGTGAAGATTATATATAGTTTTCCCTCATAACATAAGTGCTTTCAGTAAATTACAAACCAAACCATGCAAAATTATGTGAAGGCAGATGATCAATCTGGTAGCATTTGTAAGGATTCCTGGGAAGTGATCTGTGGGAGCTGGGGGCTTTTCTTCCTAGCAGGTGGAGACTGAAAGTGTCTTAGTGCATCAGAGAGAAAGCTAGAAGGCCTTGGATATAGTGACAAATCTGACACTTTCTGGGCCTGCTTAGGGGCTACTCTCCTATAGAGTTTGTAGTGTGCCTTGTTGGTGGGGGAGGCAGAGAGACAAAGCCTAAAGAGAGCTCATCTTGCTGTAAGAATTTTTGCTTTTGCTTGTAGCCTTGGTCTTCACCATCCCACTGAAGACAGGATGGCAACTGCACAGTATTGGGTGAAACTCTGCCACTTTATTTAGTTTAATAGTGTTGGGTTTTGGGGAAAAGGGAGCAGAGACATGTATTTTGTGGCAAGAATCAATTTTACCACTGGAAATATCAGCTAACATGGAGTCAAAGTATGGGGGGAAAATGGGCAAGGATAGGTAGAGTAGTTTATTTATATAACTTGGATTTTTATCACAAAAATCATACTAGTCATAGATATATAAGCAGTATTTTAATGCAGATACATTAAGAATGTTATTTTATTTCCTGAAATGCACACATGTCCAGTTTTCTATTAAGAGTAACTCAATAGATGTCCAAATTGTTTCATATTCTCCTAGGGTCCTCTGGTAGAACATTATGTTAATAGATTAGTATTCATGCCTGAAATCCTAGGAAACACAATTTTGTTTATTGATAGCTCTGATCAAATATGCTGGAAGAGAGACTATTTATAATTCACTGGTTTTATTGGCATTCACTTAAATTCTATTGTTTTTGATGATTAACATAAAAACTACATAGGCCTTTAAAACTTAACACACTGAGATATCTCCTGAATATTGTAGTTAAAATCAGCAATGGATAAGCAGCTAACCACTTAATTTAAGATTTTGAGCTTTCTGTTCTTCTTACAGTTCAGATTTTACAAGTTAATCTTTATCTTTTTTAAGTAAACTGTATTTGTGTAGATATCTCTAAGAATTCTTTAGCCAAACACATTAGAAGAGAGTATGGAGCTGAGTCCATAATAAATGCTAATATACTCAGTGCAGCAAGTCATGGGCCAAGAAATCTTCATTTTCTAATAAAGGTGTTTGATTTTCTAATTATTTTAAACTGCTAAGTGCTGGTTTCCAGGCTTAGTGGCCAGGAACAAAAAGTTAAAATCACCCTTGGGTTCAATTTATATTTTAAATAATCCCTGGTATGCAAATTCTCTTGTAAGAACTAAAGTCTTCAGGTAGTATTCCTTAATCTCCATTTTTGGTTGAGGAAATATTACAAATTCATTCTCCTCTGGTATCTTCTAGCCTTTCCTTTTTTCTTTGTGACTTCCACATCTCTCCTCTTCTGACCAATTTCTATCCCCCAGGCTTCAACTCAGAGAAAGTCAGGACAGGTGTGCACTTTAGTATGCAAGACAGCAAAAGAGACACAGATGTATAGAACAAACTTTTGGACTCTGTGGGAGAGGGAGAGGGTAGGGTGATTTGGGAGAATGGCATTGAAACATGTATCCTATCATGTAAGAAATGAATCACCAGTCTAGGTCTGATACAGGATACAGGATGCTTGGGGCTGGTGCACTGGGATGACCCAGAGAGATGATATGGGGAGTGGGGTGGGAGAGGGGTTCAGGATTGGGAACTCATGTACACCCGTAGCGGATTCATGTCAATGTATGGCAAAACCAACACAGTATTGTAAAGTAAAAAAATAAATTAATTTAAATTTAAAAATTTAAAAAAAAAAAAAGACACAGGAGGTGGGGTCATTTGAGCAGATCAGATCCAATGCATGGTTTACCAAGTGAGAAATTAATAGGCTAAAATTGCCAGCTGTTAAGAAATCACTGTTGTGGGAGTTGAATACATTAAGTGACTATTTCCCAATATTTTCCATTTTTATATAAACTTGAGAATATGGTGTAGATATTTATGACTCCCATCAAAAGAAATTTGGCCATAGGCAATATGGGGGAAACTGGTTAAATGTTTCACATATTCATATGAGGCATGCTTTAGACTTCAAAACACAAGATCTACAGCAGGGTATAAAACTAGAGCAAGATATTCTAGGTGAAATAAATAAAAAGACTAAAGATTCCCCAGCAAAAGTACATGAGGTAAATGTGGATGGTTCAAAGACTAGTGAGTAAAGTATCAGAAAGGAAAGGAATCTATATACAGAAACAATGGGTTATATGTTTGAAAAGGTAGATGAGTCCCTGATTATGCAAAATCTATGGATAGTTAGCAAAAACTCTGTCTTTTACATGTGGGAGAGGAAGCGAGGGAGGCTTCTGGGCATGATGTGGGCTTCAAGTGCCATATGCATGAGACAGAGTTAGAAGGCCTTGGGTATAATAACAAGTCTGCCACTTTCTGGATGTGTTTTCTTATTTACAAATTGGCAGGATAAGATGTTTCCTAGGTCCTTCCCATAGATCAGTTCTGCAGTTCTGTATTTTGGAAAGTGGCAATTTGCAGGAAGGACAGAGGTGGATACAAGTGATAAACCTCCTAAAGTTGTAGTGAAACCAAGTCCCCCTAAAGCTGAAGTCCTCTGCCACCCCTCAAGATGGAGAAGTATCAGAGAAAATGGGGGTTTGAAACTGTGCGGGATCCTGTGTTTTCCCTTCCACCCCAGGTACAGACACCTTTCTTTGTCCCCCATTTCCTGTTTATAGGAAAAAGGTTTCCATCTCCTAGACCTTCCCTGTGTTCCAAAGGGCAGATTCAAACACTTACTATTTAGGGGAGTGAGGGAATGCTGGAAGAATGGTAGTGCAGGATGGGACTTGAGCCTGGTTCCTCCTGGGGGGATATGTGTAGCAATTTGATACATAACTCTGAGCTCCGCTAGAACTGAGACCCCCTCCCCCGCCACCCAAGTGGAGGATGATTACATCAGGCTTAAAATAAAAACTTGGACCTAAGGCTGGTTGGAACCAGAAGGCTGATGATTGAGATCCCTGTTACCTCACCACCACCAAATCAGAGGAGGGTTCCACACCCTGCAATTCTCCCTCTCCCCAAATTTTGCTTATTAAAACTTTTTCCCTAAAACCTATCAGTGAGTTCACATCTTTGTTTTTTTTTTTCTTTTCTTTTCTTTTTAAATTTATTTTTTATTTTACTTTACAATTCTGTATTGGTTTTGCCATACATTGACATGAATCCACCACGGGTGTACATGCGTTCCCAAACATGAACCCCCTCCCACGCCCCTCCCCACAACATCTCTCTGGGTCATCCCTGCGTACCAGCCCCAAGCGTGCCATATCCTGCATCAGACATAGACTGTCAGTTAGATTCTTACATGATATTATACATGTTTCAATGCCATTCTGCCAAATCATCTCACCCTCTCCCTCTCCCACTGAGTCCAAAAGTCCGTTATACACATCTGTGTCTTTTTTGCTGTCCTGCATACAGGGTCATCATTGCCATCTTTCTAAATTCCATATATATGTGTTAGTATACTGTATTGGTGTTTTTCTTTCTGGCTTACTTCATTCTGTATAATCGGCTCCAGTTTCATCCATCTCATCAGAACTGATTCAAATGTATTCTTTTTAATAGCTGAGTAATACTCCATTGTGTATATGTACCACAGCTTTCTTATCCATTCATCTGCTGATGGACATCTAGGTTGTTTCCATGTCCTGGCAGTTCACATCTTTGAATGAGAGCGGCCCCATACTCCTTGCATGGTTCTATAATAAATGTTTTCTTGGCTCCATACTTGTCCATTTTGGCTTGTTTGGTCTTAGTTTATGTCAGGCACACGAACTTGGGCATGACAACATTAGGAGTGAGACAGGACAAAAGTGAGACCTCACACACTAGAAGGTGTGTAGGACCTTGTGGTTATCCAGGATGTGTATTAAAAATCTCTGTTGTTGTTGTTGTTCAGTTACTCAGTCCTGTCTGGCTCTTTGCAACCCCTTAGGCTGGCACGGCATGTCTGTCCTTCACCATCTCCTGGAGTTCGCGCAAATGCACGTGCACTGAGTCAGTGATGCCACCCAACCATCTCATCCACCTCTTCTCCTCCTACCTTCAGTCTTTCCCAGCATCAAGGTTTTTTTCCAGTAAGTCAGCTATTCACATCATTTGGCCAAAGTATTAGAGCTTCAACTTCAGCATCAGTCCTTCCAACGAATATTCAGGGTTGATTTACTTTAGGATTGACTGGTTTGATCTCCTTACTATCCAAGGGAGTCTCAAGAGTCTTCTCCAACACCAGAGTTCAAAACCATCAATTCTTTGGCATTCAGCCTTCTTTATGCTGACATGCTCACATCCCTTCATGACTAAGGGCTTCCCTGGAAGCTCAATTGGTAAAGAATCTGCTTGCAGTGCAGGAGACCCAGGTTCAATCCCTAGGTCAGGAAGACCCCTGGAGGAGGGCATGGCAACCCACTCCAGTATTCTTGCCTAGAAAACCCCATGCACAGAGAAGCCTGGAGGGCTACAGTCCATGGGTTGCAAGAGTCGGACATGACTGAGCAACTAAACCACCACCATACATGCCTACTTGGAAAACCATAGCATTGATTACATGGACTTTAGTCACCAAAGTAATGTCTCTGCTTTTGAATATGCTTTCTAGGTGGGTCATAGCTTTTCTTCCAAGGAGCAAGCATCTTTTAATTTCATGGCTTCAGTCACTGATTTTGGAGCCTAAGAAAATAGTCTGTCACTGTTTCTATTGTTTCCCCTTCTATTTGCCATGAAGTGATGGGACCAGATGCTGTGATCTCCATTTTTGAATGTTGAGTTTAAAGCCAGATTCTTCACTCTCCTCTTTCACTTTCATCAAGAGGCTCTTTAGTTCACGTTTACTTTCTGCCATAAGGGTGGTGTCATCTGCATATCTGAGGTTATTGGTATTTCTCAATTTTGAATTCAGCTTGTGCTTCATCCAGCCTGGCATTTTGCATGATGTATTCTGCATATAAGTTAAATAAGCAGGGTGACAATATACAGCCTTGATATACCTCAGGAGGCAGGTGAGGTAGTCTAATAATACCATCTCTTTAAGAATTTTCCACAGTTTGTTGTGATCCCTACAGTCAAAGGATTTAGCATAGTCAATGATCCAGAAGTAGATGTTTTTTCTGGAATTCTCTTGTTTTTTTCTATGATCCAATGCATGTTGTCAATTTGATCTCTGGTTCCTCTGCCTTTTCTAAATCCAGCTTGAACATCTGGAAGTTCTCAGTTCATATACTATTGAAGCCTGGCTTGGAGGATTTTGAGCCTGACCTTGCTAGCGTGTGAAAATAGCTCAACTGTGCAGTAGTTTGAGCATGCTTTGGCATTTCCCTTCTTTGGGATTGGAATGAAAACTGACCTTTTCCAGTGCTGGGACCACTGTTGATTTGTCCAAATTTGCTGGTATATTGAACGAGCACTTTCACAGCATCATCTTTTATGATTTGAAATAGCTCAGCTGGGATTTCATCACCTCCATTAGCTTTGTTCATAGTGATGCTTCCTAAGGCCCACTGGACTTTGCACTCCAGGATGTTTGGCTCTAGGTGAATGATCACACCATCATGGTTATCCCATTCATTAAGATCTTTTTTTGTATAGTTCTTCTGTATATTCCTGCCACCTCTTCTTATTATCTTCTGCTTCTGTTAGGTCTATACTGTTTCTGTCCTTTATTGAGCCCATCTTTGCATGAAATATTCCTTGGTATCTCTAATTTTCTGAAGAGATTTCTACTCTTTCCCATTCTGTTCTTGTCCTCTATTTCTTTGCATTGTTCACTTAGGTAGGCTTCTTATCTCTCATTGCTATTCTTTGGAACTCTGCACTCAGATGGATATATCTTTCCTTTTCTCCTTTGCCTTTCACTTCTTTTCTCAGCTATTTGTAAAGCCTCCTCAGACAATCATTTTGCCTTTTTCCACTTCTTTTTCTTGGAGATGGTTTTGGTCACCACCTTCTGTACATTTTTATGAAACACCGTCCATAGTTTTTCAGGCACTCTATCAGATCTAATCCACTGAAGCTGTTTCTCACTTCCACTGTATAATCATAGGGGATTTGATTTAGGTCATACCTGAATGGTCTAGTGGTTTTCCCTACTTTCTTCAATTCTAGTCTGAATTTTGCAATAAGTTGTTCCTGATCTGAGCCACAGTCAGCTCTGTGTTTTTTTCTGCTGACTGTATAGAGCTTTTCATCTTTGGCTGCAAAGAATATAATCAGTCTGATTTTGGTGTTGACCATCTGGTGATGTCCATGTATAGAGCTGTCTCTTGTGTTGTTGGATGAGGATGTTTGCTATGACCAATGTGTTCTCTTAGCAAAACTCTGTTAGTCTTTATGCTGCTTCATTTTGTACTCCAAGGCCAAAGGTGCCTGTTACTCCTGGTATCTCTTGACTTCCTACTTTTGCATTCCATCAAATGCAATGCAAAAGTAAGAAGTGATGATAAGGCCATTTCTAGGAGGTGCTATTTCCATAGAGTAGGATCAACAAACTACAAGAGAAATTAACAAGAGCATTCAAGGGTCTTAGTTGCTGAATGAGAATGGCAGTGCAGGCTAGGTGGTATCCTGAAGGAAAGAATCATGTGGGTTAGAATTTTCACAGTATTCTGCGAAAACTAAGAAGGCAGGAAAGAGGCTAATTTTGAGAGAAGAGATGTCTCCCAGAAGAGCCAGGTCTTGTAATGTTGATTGGGAGTCATCCTTAAAATGCCAAACCTGAATTCATAAGATAAAGAGCAGAATTCAAAGTACATCCATGGCCACAGAGAAGAAGAAAATAGGAATTCACAAAGCTCACAATATATGTTCCAAAAATTTGATAAATACTAACCAAGGGCTAGCTCGCCCTCATTAAGTGCCAGACGCAATAGATTTAAAGTATAATAAAACAGCTATGTTTCTTGTGCTTATCAAGCTAGATAAGAAAGGGTAGATATTGAACAGGAAAGTAAATGATCCACTGTATTTGTGAAAATAAAATGTAATGTGAGATGATATTAAAAGGTGGAATTTAGATCAGGTGAACAAAAGGATTCCTTAAGAAAATGACATTGAAGCAGAAACAGAAAGCTGAAAAAATGTTAAATAATATTAACTAGGGGGAAAGTAGAGGGAGATTGTGGTATTAGAAATGAAAAGAAGTGTGACTAGATTAGAGAAATATTTTGAATGTTTAATTCAGCAGTTGGTGATGGATTGGGTGTTGAGAGAGAAGTGAAAGAGGATGTCATGAATTTTTCCAAGGCTTCTGGCATAACAAACTAGGCAGATAGAGATGCCATTTTTTGAGTCTGGAGATAGGGAAAGAGAAGAAGGCTTGTATATCAAGAACTCAACGTCAGATATTAATGCCAAATGGTCTTTGACATGTCCAGTTGAAGATATGAAGTAGGCAGTTAGGTCTGTGGGTCTGGAGCTCAGAAGAGGTGTTGGGAATAAGACGTAAATTTAGGAATCATCAACGTGTAGCTATTAAAAGCCATGGGCATGGTTGAGTCACTTAGAGGAGGGTGAAGATTGAGGAGAAAAAGGATCACAGGGCAATTGAAAGAGTATAAAAATATCCTTCCTGAGTGCCAGAGGGAGAAATTGTTCCAAGGGACAAGTTTTATCAAGTAAGGCAGAAAAGATGTTGGAGAAACCTACTGATATATCTGCCCAGAAACACTCCTCCCTACCCCCGCCTCCACCCTCTTTCTGGGAAAAACCAGTTTATCTGTAGTGGCACTGTATAATAGAAATTTGTGGTGATGGAAGTGCTCTAATTCTGCACCGTTCAGGGCTGTAGCCACAAGCTATATGTGCTTGTTAAGCACATGAAATGTGACTGTATAACTGAAGACTTTTTAATTATATTTAATTTTAATTAATTTACAGTTAAATGTAAACAGCCACATATGACTAGTAGCTATTGTATCAGACAGTGCAGCTCTAGACTCCAGACATCACCTACAAAGTTGCAGCCACAATAACACTTCATAACAACACACACACACACACACACACACACACACACACACGCACATGCCTCAGCTGAATATCTAGGATTGTGGCACCTGATCCAAGCAGGAATCTAAGTGTTTCTCAGTATGCATGAAGCTGAAAAGAGATTTGGACAGTGTTTATTCGGTTATTTGGAAGATAGGATTTAAAAATAATCGGCTATTGGCAGCCACACTCCTTCCAAATAGACCAAAAAGACCAGAAAAAGTCATATTGCAAATGGAGAGAGGGAAGAATGACACCAGCAGAGAGAAGAAAGCTGAGGGTCCTGCGAGAGTCCTTCATTCCTGTGGGTCTTGATTCTGGACAATTCCCTCTTTTGGATTTTCTCAGAATACCTAGTGATGGACGTGTGAATCAGATGGAGAAATATTGTAGAGGGAAGAGTTGTGATGAAATGGAAGAAGTTTCAGAATGAAAACTACTTGCTGGAGAGGTTGATTAGTGATTAGAGGGAGAGAAACAGTCAGTTCTTGTCACCATGAACACTGAGTTAGCAAATACTGAATCACGGCTCCTGGGGAACATATAAGCTTAGGTTCCTAGGAGCCTCTCTGATCACTACTTTTTCATCAACTGATAAATGCATAACCTTATTTTATGTGTGTTTATGATTAAGGACTTTATTTTAACAAATATTATTGACTCATTAAATTGAACTCACAGCCAACAGCACCATTATTCATGCCTAAATGAAGCTTAGTTTACACATTTATTTGCCTTATTATACTTGGGAACACCAGAAAGCACTTTAGCTACACTTCAGGGCCATTTCAGATGACAAAACCAACAGCACAAAAATGTGAAAACTGTGTCACTAAAAGGACGCTTGTTTATGGGCTGAGAGCTGGAACAAGAGGGCAGAGTGTTCCCTTGTTCACCCCCTTACATGTGTTAGACAGCTCAAAATTTTCACCACTCTGCATGTGTCTGCAACTGACCACAAAAATACTTCATGTATTAAGTTTGGAGTTACATTTAAATTTTAGGGAGTGGGTAAATTTGCAAACACAGAAGCTACAAATATTGGATATTGACTGTAATATGTCCACTTATGGAATGTTTACAATGTGCTATTTTTCTGATGCTTTTATGTATTTGCTTAATTCTCATAATAATCCAGTGATAAATGAGTTTTATAAAATTAAAAATGAATACATTTAACATTTTTATTGTAAAACAATGTTATCATGTCTATTATGTTTCATAAAGACAAAAAAAATGTGAAGCATGGATAGTTTAAGTATTATTACCCAAGGTCAGTGGGCTTCCCTGGTGGCTTAGCTGGTAAAGAATCCTCCTACAATGCGGGAGACCTGGGTTTGATCCCTGGGTTGGGAAGATCCCTGGAGAAGGGAACCATTACCCATTCCAGTATTCTGGCCTTGAGAATTCCATGGACTATATAGTCCATGGGATTGCAAAGAGTCAGACACGACTGAGCAACTTTCACTTTCACCCAAGGTCAACAAGTGGTAAACTCCAGGCAGTTCCTCTGCAACTCACATCCTTAATCACACTGCAACACTATTTGTCCAACTCAGGAAATGCTTAATACTTTCTTCATAAAGTCTTCCCAATATAATCCCAAACATGGACCTTGAAATCATCATTGAACATTCTGGTCCACCTCCATTCATTTAATTAATCATAATTGAGCAGATGGTAGGTACAATTCTGGGCTTCCCTGGTGGCTCAGAGGGTAGAGCATCTGCCTGTGATGTGGAAGACCCAGGTTCGATCCCTGGGTCTGGAAGATCCCCTGGAGAAGGAAATGGCAACCCACTCCAGTATTCTTGCCTGGAGAATCCCATGGACAGAAGAGCCTGGAAGGCTACAGTCCCTGGGGTCACAAAGAGTTGGACACGACTGAGCGACTACACTTAGGTACAATTCTAGGCACCAGGTATAATGAACAACAAAATGTTCTAGCTTTCAGGAAACTTGTACCAAGTTAGAAACAGAAAATAAAACAACTAACAAAGAATTAATCTTCAAAATATACAAGCAGCTCATGTAGCTCAATATCAGAAAAACCCAATCAAAAAGTGGGCAAAAGATCTAAACAGACATGTCTCCAAAGACATACAGTTGGCTAATAAACACATGAAAAGATACTCAACATCACTCATTATTAGAGAAATGCAAATACCACAATAAGGTATCATTCCAGGCCAGTCAGAATTGTTCAGTCGCTTAGTTGTATCCAACACTTTGCAACCACATGGGCTACAGCACACCAGCTTCCCTGTCCTTCACCATCAACCAGAGCTTGCTCAAAACTCATGTCCATTGAGTCAGTGATACCATCCAACCATCTTGTCCTCTGTTGTCCCCTTCTCCTCCTGCCTTCAATCTTTCCCAGCATCAGGGTCTTTCCTAATGAGTACACTCTATCAACAGCTGGCCAAAGTATTGGAGCTTCAGCTTCAGCATCAGTCCATCCAATGAATATTCAGGATTGATTTCCTTTAGTATGGACTGGTTTGATCTCCTTGCAGTCCAAGGGGCTCTCAAGAGTCTTCTCCAACACCATAGTTCAAAAGCATCAATTCTTCAGCACTCAGCCTTTGTTATGATCCAACTCTCACATCCATGCATGACTACTGGAAAAATAATGCTGCTACTGCTAAGTCGCTTCAGTTGTCTCCAACTCTGTGCTACCCCATAGATGACAGCCCACCAGGCTCCCCCATCCCTGGGATTCTCCAGGCAAGAACACTGCAGTGGGTTGCCATTTCCTTCTCCAGTGAAGGAAACACCATAGCTTTGACTATATGGACCTTTGTTGGCAAAGTATTGTCTCTACTTTTTAATTTGCCTTCTAGGTTTGTCATAGCTTTTCTTCCCAAGAGCAAGTGTCTTTCAATTTCATGGCTGCAATCACCATCTTTAGTGATTTGGGAGCCAAAGAAAATAAAGTCTCTCACTACTTCCATTGTTTCCCCATCTATTTGCCTAAAGTGATGGGACTGGATGCCATCATCTTAGTTTTTTTTTTTTTTTTTAGGTAGATAATTGATTTTATTTTATTTTATTTTTTATTTTTTTTTACTTTACAATTCTGTATTGGTTTTGGCATATTAGTTTTTCAAATGTTGAGTTTTAAGCCAGTATTTTCACTCTCCTCTTTCACTTTCATCAAGAGGCTCTTTAGTTCCTCTTCACTTTCTGCCATAAGGGTGATGTCATCTGCATATCAGAGGTTATTGATATTTCTCCCGGCAATATTGATTCCAGCTTGTGCCTCATCCAGCCCAGCATTTCTCATGATGTACTCTGCATATAAGTTAGATAAGCAGGGTGACAATATACAGACTTTACCTATTGCTTTCCCAATTTTGAACTAATCCATTGTTCCATGTCCAGTTGTAACTGTTGCTTCTTAATCTGCATACAGGTTTCTCAGGAGGCAGATAAGGTGGTCTGGTATTCCCAGTCAGAATGGCCATCATCAAAATGTCTACAAATAATAAATGCTGGAGAGGGTGGGGAGAAAAGGGAACACTCTTACACTGTTGGTGGGAATGCAAACTGGTACAGCCACTATATAGAACAGTGTGAAGATTGCTTTAAAAACTTGAAATAGAATGCCATATGACCCAGCGATCCCACTGCTGGGCATACACACCTAGGAAACCAGAACTGAAAGAGACACATGTACCCCAGTGTTCATTGCAGCACCGTTTACAATAGCTAGGACATGGGAGCAACCCAGATCTCCAACTACAGATGAATAGATAAGGAAGCCATGGTACATATACACAATGGAATATTACTCAATTATAAAAAGGAACACATTTGAGTCAGTGCTAATGAGATGGACGGACATGGAGCCTATTATACAGAGTGAAGTAAATCAGAAAGAAA
Source organism: Oryx dammah (assembly GCF_014754425.2). Lineage (NCBI taxonomy): Eukaryota > Metazoa > Chordata > Mammalia > Artiodactyla > Bovidae > Oryx > Oryx dammah. The sequence goes on from NW_024070201.1 coordinate 4,139,317, forward strand.
AAGACAAATACCATATATTAACACATATATATAGAATTTAGAAAGATGGTAGCAATGATCCTACATACAGGGCAGCAAAGAAGACACAGATGTAAAGAACAAATTTTTGGACTCAGCAGGAGAAGGTGCGGGTGGGATGATTTGAGAGAATATCATTGAAACATGTACATTACCATATGTAAAATAGATGACCAGTGCAAATTCGATGCATGAAGCAGGGCATCCAAAGCTGGCGCTCTGGGACAACCCAGCAGGATGGGGTGGGAAGGAGGTGGGGAGGGTCCAGGATGGGGGAACACATGCATACCTGTGGCCAATTCACGTTGATGTATGGCAAAAGGCATCACAGTATTGTAATTATTCTCCAATCAAAATAAATGAACTTTTAAATATTTATATAGTAAGTGCTGTAAGGAAAAAAAGCACATTAGACAAGGAAAATCTCTATCCTAAGGAGGTGAAATATTTGCTGAGCTCTAGACTTCCCTGGTGGCTCAGAGGATAAAGCGTCTGCCTGCAATGCAGGAGACCCGGGTTTGACCCCTGGGTTGGGAAGATTCCCTGGAGAAGAAAATGGCAACCCACTCCAGTATTCTTGCCTGGAGAATCCCATGGACAGAGGAGCCTGGTGGGCTACAGTCCATGGGGTCACAAAGAGTCGGACATGACTGAGCCACTTCACACACACAAAGGAGGTGAAGAAATAATAGGTTAGAAATAACAGGGAAGAATATTCTAGGCAAAGGGAATAGCACTTCCAACACCAAGGCAGAGAGAGACACTCTAGAGAAGATGTGAGGAACAGCAAAAGGGCGAGAGTTGGATGAGCAAGAGGCTCAGTGGAAAGAAAACAGAAGTGAAAGAAGTAATCAGGGAAATTCATGTGGGGTCCTGAAGGTCATGGTAACGAGTTTCAGTTCTGAGTATACTGGAAAGCCCTTGGAGGGTTTCACGCAAGGAAATGAAATAATATGACAAGCTATGAAAAGATCTCTCTCTATGTAGAAAGTTGATCTTAGGAAAGCAAGAGTTGAAGGTAATAGACCATTATTTAAGGAAACTCACTCAGGAGGGGTAGGAGGCTCCATCTAGGGAGGCTGACATAGAGATATGAGAAGCAGACAGTTTCAGGCCATATTTGAAAAGTGAAGCTTTAAATATAGAGCATATGGGAAAGAGAGGATGTTTCCAGGGATCCAGAACTTCCAGGTGGATATTAGAATCTTTCGCCTCAATAGGGAAGGTTGGGGTTGGAGGATGGGAGGATGGGAGGAAAGAGGGTTGGGGGATGGGAGACCTAGTATTTTCCTTCAAACTCACGATCTTTTACTAAATTCTAGATTTCAGGATTGAGATTATTTTTTAAGTTCATTTCTGTGTCTCTGGACAAAAGGTACTCTCAATATGTAGGAGTCAATCACCTTGGTTACACTGTGAAATCCTCATTTTCTTAAAAAAAAAAAAACAACAACTGATTTTTCCCCCAAGCAAACCATATCTGAACACCAACTAGATCTTGGCTGTTACATAACTAAAATGAAGGTTGGTGTGATAAGCTAACTCACCCTGTATATGCACATGCCTAAGTAGAGACACGAGCATAAAGCTCTGACAGGAAATGGCACGCAGACTGATAAACTGGTTTTGCTGAGAAATCCATCTGGCATGCATCTGAAGCCTGCAGTAGAGAAAAGCATGGGCCAAGTCAGCAAGTGTATACACTGAAAAAAAAAAAATTAGAAGGAAATATTTTGGTCAACTATCCAAACTAAAAATAATTCTCTGAATTCTAATACCTGAAGCTCACCTCTAATTTCCACAGTAACTAAACTCATTTCCTGTTTCATCCATAGGAGCAAACGTTTCTTCAGCAGACATTTTAATAAAATATATAAACGTTTTCACAAGCCTGGGACTAATATGACTTTCCTTTATCCTTTCATGGATATTGAAAGTAGACTAAAAGCTACAGAGCTGTGAATAGTATAGGTCTAAATCTGAACATAAACTAGAATAAAGGGAGCCAGGCAGAGCTTAATCATCATCATAGTACTTACTGGGTCTAAAATATATCTAGTACTTTAATATGACACCTTTTTCTCATTAACTCATTCAACAATTAATGTTCAAGAACCTACTATATTTCAGACACTGTATAAAAGTGCTAGGAATATACCAGTGAATAATACCATTTCAACTGTTATCCTTGTGTTTCTTCTAGTCTAATACTGATGTGTAGTAAAACGCTGATTATCTGAAGCGATTTTCAGAACAAATGTGATCAGTCACTCCACTTCCCTTAAGACAAGGTTTCTCAAGTTCAGGGCTATTGACACTTGGGGCCTGGTAATCTTTGTTGGGAGGGAGTTGCAGCTGCTGCTGCTAAATTGCTTCAATCATGTCCGACTCTATGTGACCCCATAGACGGCAGCCCACCAGGCTCCCCCATCCCTGGGATTCTCCAGGCAAGAACACTGGAGTGGGCTGCCATTTCCTTCTCCAATGCATGAAAGTGAAAAGTGAAAGTGAAGTTGCTCAGTCATGTCCGACTCCTAGCGACCCTATGGACTGCAGCCCACCAGGCTCCTCCATCCATGGGATTTTCCAGGCAAGAGTACTAGAGTGGGGTGCCATTGCCTTCTCCCAGGAGTTGCAGGACGGGTGGCTGTCCCAGGCATTGCAGGCTGTAGTGTGTGTCAGTCGCTCAGTCAGGTCTGATTCTTTGCAACACCATGGATTGTAGCCCTCTAGGCACCTCTGTCCATGGGATTCTCCAGGCAAGGATACTGGAGAGGGTTGCTATGCCCTCCTCCAGGGGATCTTCCTGACCCAGAGATTAACCTGGGTTTCCTGCACTACAGGCAGATTCTTTACCGTCTAAGCTATCAGGGAAGTATTGCAGGTTATTTAGCAGCAAATCTTGGTCTCTGCTTACTAGATAACAGCAGCACTTTTCCCGTATTAGTGGCAATCCAAAGAAAGTCTCCAGATACTGCCAAATGTCCTTTGGAGGAAATAACTCATACCTGTTGGAGAACTGCAACAAGATCCTGGCTTTCTGTGAAGTGTCCCACTTGTTCTATAAACGTGCCTTTGCCAAATGATATTGCCTGGAGAAGAGAGTGTGCTTAATGCAGAGTGGCCAGTCCATCAGACTGGGCTGAATGAAACCACAAAGGCAGCAGGACCCCTCAGTCAACTTCTAAAATACAAAGGCAATGACTGTTTCTGATGACAAAAATATCAGCTTCCAAGATAGTCATTCATTTACTTAATAAAAAGCTATTAAATACATACATGTCTATATGCCAGATTAAATTATATATTTTAGGGAAAGTGAACAAAACAGATCAAAATCCCTGTCCTTATGGAGCAAGGCGAGACAAGTAAAATGTATATATGTGCATGAGAAGGAAATAAGGGTTATGACTACAGATAAATAAACACAAGGAAAGGGGATCAGTAGCATAGGGAAACTCAGTTTTAGATAATGCAGTCATCTAAATTAAAGGTCAGAAGGGAGAAAGTCATGCAAACATCTAATAGGTGAATATCCCTGGCAGAATAAACTGTAAGTGCAAAGGCCCTGAGGTAAGAGCTTGCTTGGTGTAGGACTGGAATGCCATAAGCTCCACTGAGTAGTGGAGATGAAGTTAGGAAGCTGGTAGAAGCCAGATTCTATCCAATTTATGGCCATTGTAGGGACTTTGACTCACACCACTGATGATTTTTCGTGATGTTTAACAAATGTTTTCAATCATCCTTGTAGGCACCCAAGGAGGATTATATTCTCTTGTTTCTTTAAAGCCAGGTGTGGCCACGTGTGATATTTTCTGTTGTTTGGCCCAAGCCTGCACTTCTTTGCACCCAGGCGCATCCCCTGGCTTCTCTGTAGACGGACTACACGTCTCTACTTATTGGCTGTGGATTTTGGTCACATGATTTGCTTTGGCCAATAGGATATAAGTAGATATGATGCAGGTGAGAATTTGTGATGGGCTTCGCTTCTTGCTCTTCTGCCATCACCATGAGAAAAACCTGTCCTGCCTGCCCATCACCTTAGAAGGAGGATGGGAAACGTATTCAACAGAGCTGTCCCAGATGAACTGTAACTTAAAGCAGGCCACCCAGACTAGTGAAGGCTGCAGCAGCTGACAGCATTTATTTACATCAGCCAGTCGGCATTTATGCCTTGCTTGGTACATGCCACTGAGATCGTGTAGTGATGTGTTACAAAGGAAGACACCTTTTTTGGCCAAAGAAATGGGAGCGGAAGTGGAATGTGACATTTCTGGGTAGGATTGGCATCCTTGAAAGACACTGCCAATGTTCTCATTGCTGCAGGGATGATGGAGTGCACGTCAAGTCACAGCCTTGGTACCCTGAGTATTGCGCTGGTACCCTGAGTGACTGTGTTTAGCAGAGCCCCTGTGGCCCACACTAGATTTATACCTTAAGAAAGAAAGAAAAATCTGTGCTATTAGCTGTTTTTGTTTCAGTTTCTGATACTAAACTATAACCTAGATTGGCTGATACATGAAGTCACCATAGGATTTTGAAGTGAGAAATGACATGTTTTGAGTTAGATGTAAACAATTCTGGCTATGCTAAGACTAGATTGAAGGGGTAGGGACAGAACTAGGAGACAAATTTGGAGGTGGTAGTCGTTGGTGTCCTATTGTCGTTGCAGCCCCATTGACTATAGCATCCCAGGTCTCGCAGCATCTCCTGGAGCTTGCTCAAACTCATGTCCTTTGAGTCCGTGATGCCATCCAACCATCTCATCCTCTGTCCTCCACTTCTCCTCCTTCTTTCAA
>NW_024070201.1:4144143-4189450 GCF_014754425.2 Oryx dammah
ATCCAACCATCTCATCCTCTGTCCTCCACTTCTCCTCCTTCTTTCAACCTTTCCCAACATCAGGGGTTTTTTTTCCAATGAGACAGCTCTTCACATCGGGTGGCCAAAGCACTGGAGCGTCAGCTTTGGCCTCAGTCCTTCCAATGAATATTCAGGGTTGATTTCCTTTAGGATGGACTGGTTTGATCTCCTTGCAGTCCAAAGAGCTCTTAAAAGTCTTCTCCAACAGCACAGTTCAAAAGCATCAATTCTTCAGCACTCAGCACTCAGCACTTCAGCACTTCTTTATGGACCAACTCTCACATCTCTACATGACTACTGGAAAAAGCATAGCCTTGACTAGACGGGCCTTTGTTGTCAAAGTAATGTCTCTACTTTTTAATATACTGTCTAGGTTGGTCATAGCTTTTCTTCCAAAGAGCAAGTGTCTTTTAACTTCATGGCTGCAGTCACCATCCACAGTGATTTAGGGGCCCAGAAAATAGAGTCTGTCACTGTTTCCATTGTTTCCCCATCTATTTGCCAAGAAGCAGTCAGACCAGATGCCATGATCTTCATTTTTTGAATGCAGAGTTTTACACCAGATTTTTCACTCCCTTCTTTCACATTTATCAAGAGGCTCTTTAGATACTCTTTGCTTTCTGCTATAAAGGTTATTGGTTATTGAGATTTCTCCAAGGAATCTTGATTCCAGCTTGTGCTTCATCCAGCCTGTGCTTCATCCAGCCTGGCATTTCACATGATGTATTCTGCATATAAGTTAATTAAGAAGGGTGACAAAATACAGCTTTGATGTACTCATTTCCCAATTTTGAACCAAGTGATTCAGTTTTGCAGGTGGTTACTGCAATGATGGGAATACCAGACCACCTAACTTGCCTCTTGAGAAATCTGTATGCAGGTCAGGAAGCAACAGTTAGAACTGGACATGGAACAACAGACTGGTTCCAAATAGGAAAAGGAGTACGTCAAGGCTGTATATCGTCACCCTGCTAATTTAACTTCTATGCAGAGTACATCATGAGAAACACTGGACTGGAAGAAACACAAGCTGGAATCAAGATTGCTGGGAGAAATATCAATAACCTCAGATATGAAGATGACACCACTCTTATGGCAGAAAGTGAAGAGGAACTAAAAAGCCTCTTGATGAAAGTGAAAGAGGAGAGTGAAAAAGTTGGCTTAAAGCTCAACATTCAGAAAACGAAGATCATGGCATCTGGTCCCATGACTTCATGGGAAATAGATGGGGAAACAGTGGAAACAATGTCAGACTTCATTTCTTTGGCTCCAAAATCAATGCAGATGGTGAATGCAGCCATGAAATTAAAAGACGCATACTCCTTGGAAGTAAAGTTATGACCAACCTAGATAGCATATTCAAAAGCAGAGGCATTACTTTGCCAACAAAGGTCCGTCTAGTCAAGGCTACGGTTTTTCCAGTAATCATGTATGGATGTGAGAGTTGGACTGTGAAGAAAGCTGAGTGCCGAAAAATTGATGTTTTTGAACTGTGGTGTTGGAGAAGACTCTTGAGAGTCCCTTGGACTGCAAGGAGATCCAACCAATCCATTCTATAGGAGATCAATTCTGGGTGTTCTTTGGAAGGACTGATGTTGAAGCTGAAACACCAATACTTTGGCCACCTCATGTGAAGAGCTGACTCATTGGAAAAGACTCTGACGCTGGGAGGGATTGGGGAAGGAGGAGAAGGGGACAACAGAGGAGGAGATGGCTGTATGGCATCACCAACTCGATGGACAAGAGTTTGGGTGAACTCCGGGAGTTGGTGATGGACAGGGAGGCCTGGCATGCGGCAATTCATGGGGTCGCAAAGAGTCGGACATGACTGAGCAACTGAACTGAACTGAACTGAATGCAACAATTTTAATTTAATGAAATTAATTTCATTTATTTAATGAAATTAAATTTCATTTAATCAATTTAATGAAATTTAATGATTTAATGAAATTAAAAGATGCTTACTCCTTGGAAGTAAAGCAATTACAAGCTAAGATCTCATCAGTACTTCAGCTTCAAGGATGCATGAAATCACTTGCAAGGATTCATATACTGAGTGCTGGACCCCATCCTCAGAGTTTCTGATTCTTATCTGATTCTTGGGTGAGATAAGTATTTGCATTTTCACATTCCTAGGAGATGCTCCTGCTGCTGGTCTGGGAACCACACTTTGAGAATCACTAGGTTAGGTATTCCTCTGAATTCTTCCCTGAAAGATTTCATCATCCTGGGTAACCCTGAACATAAGATTCCTCCCCAGATGTCCTGTACTATATGATTTTATTATCTCTGAAGTTGCAATAATTTTTTTTTCCTGCCTTCAGCTTTTCAAAGATCTATAACAGTTCCATTTTTGATGGCCTCAAGTTTCTATTCTTTCCTATACCCTACTCAGATCTTGGTAGTTAGTCTCTTTGCAAATACACTCTCCTTGAATTATCCTAAAATGAGTGAGTCACCAGTATCACTGAAATAGGGTCATGGAGATGAATGAATAGTACTTTTAAAAGGCACATGTGATCAACTGAGTCAAATGATGCAAAAGAGACAAATAGGAGAAAGATTTAGAAATGACCATTGCATTCAGCATTTGGAGGTCATTATGTAATGTTGTCCTGGGAAATCCCATGGACAGAGGAGCCTCGGGGGCTACAGTACATGGGGTCGCAAAGAGTAGGACTCAACTGAACGACTAAACAACAATAGAATGTTGTAGACAAAGGCTGATTGGGGTGCATTTGAGAAAGAGTGGTGGAGGTATATATTGCACATTAAGCCAGTTCTCATAAAGATCCTATCTAACATTGAAGACAATGACTATGAGGCCCTGTGTCATCCATGTTTGAATTTGCTAAGCATTGAATCAGTTGCTCAGATATCCTTGAGACACCCTATACCCCTCTTCTCCTTAAGTCAAATCAATTAGCCATTTATTCTATAAATCCAGAGAAGGCAATGGCACCCCACTCCAGTATTCTTGCCTGGAAAATCCCAGGGATGGGGGAGCCTGGTGGGCTGCTGTCTGTGGGGTCACACAGAGTCGGACACGACTGAAGTGACTTAGCTTAGCTTAGCTTTAGCTTATTCTATAAATCATTCCTCCCTTGTGGTTCGGCTGGTAAAGAATCTACCTGCAATGCGGGAGACCTGGGCTCGGTCCCTGGGTTGGGAAGATCCCCTGAAGAAGAGAAAGGCTACCCACTCCAGTATTCTCACCTGGAGAATTCCATGTACTGTTTAGTCCAATGGGTCACAAAGAGTTGGACATGGCTGAGCGACTTTCACATCACATGACATGACATCCTATATATCAGGGCTTTCCAGATGATGCTAGTGGTAAAGAAGCCACATGCCAATGTAGGAGACACAAGAGACATGGGTTCAGTCCCTGGGCGGGGAACATCCTCTGGAGGAGGGCATGGCAACCCACTCCAGTGTTCTTGCCTGAAGAATTCCGTGACAGAGGAGCCTGGCAGGTTACAGTCCATGGGGTCGCAGAGTCAGACACAACTGAAGCAACTTAGCACTCACGCAGGCACACATCCTATAAATCAATCTGTAGCAATGGTTCTTAAACTATGGGATACATCAGAATTACCTGGCATGATTGCTAAGCCTGAGCGGTGGACCCTCCCTCAGAGTTCTGATTCAGTAGGTCTGGGATGAAACCCAGCCGTTTTTATTTTTAGCAAACTTCCAGGTGAGGTTAATGTGGCTGGTAATGGGGCCCACATGAGAAATCACTCCTCTGTTGGAGATCATTCCTATCTGACTTTTTCTTTCCATCCACAGCCAGTCCAGTCTTTGATGACATTTGCCTGTATTACCACCCACACTCCAAGCCATCCTTCTGTTTCTGGTTGTGCATCTGCTCTATGTTAAGAGATCTAAGACATAAATTTGATTATATCACTTCCTTGCCCATAATGCAGGGTTCCATGGCCACGGTCTTTGGGAAAAAGGGCAGACTCCTTAGCCTAACCCTTCACTTCCGCCTCTTACCATCTTCCACTCTTATCACACTCTGAAGATGCTGAATTATTCCCTGAAAACAATTCTACCTCATACATGACATTTTCCAATCTTTGGATGTTTCCTATCTTCTTTCCTAGGAAGAACCTATTGCAGTTCCCTGAGCTAACACCTCACTCTCCTGGGCCATCCCCTGACAGGCCCTGGAGGCCCCCACCTCACAGTGACAAGTTGTTAGGTCTCCAGGGTCTGTGTCTCCAGGATCTGTGTCTCCAGGGTCTGTGTCTCCAGGGCTCAGCACTTGCCTGGCCCAGGAGAACAAGCCCTCAACCACACTGTGTTAAATAATGAGTAGAAGATCCTGTATTATGTCAAAATAAGGGCATTTTAGTAACAATTTCAATAAGCAAAAAATAGTTTTTAGTTATTAACCAGAAAAATCAAAAGAACTATAGCAATATGTTCCCTGGTTAATTGATATTTTAAGGCTTCCCAGGTGGCTCAGATAGCAAAGATCCTGCCTATAATGCAGGAGATATAAGAGACGCAGGTTTGATCCCAGGGTCAGGAAGATCCCCTGGAGAAGGGAATGGCTACCCACTCCAGCATTCTTGCCTGGGAATCCCATGGACAGAGAAGCCTGGTGGGCTACAGTCCATGGGGTCACAAAGAGTTGGACAAGACTGATTGACTAACACTTTCACTTTCACTTGATATTTCAGTGACCTAACAATGTCACAAGGAATGGTGAATCTTGCATTCAGGATTCAGTTGTGTTAAACCATAAATTCTGTAATACAATTCCTTGCTTTTATTTTATTTTTTCTTTTCATGGTACAAGAACTTTTATAGAGAAAAATAAAATCAAGACTTTAACATATTTTTCTGAAGTTTATAAACTCATCCAAAAATGTGTATCTCTTCATGAATATATATAGCATGCCATGTCCCAACATGAGAACATGTATTTAACAACATACCAGGGTTCTCACTAATCACTTTGTGGCAGAACTGGTGGAACATTGAATTTTTCTCTCCTTTGCTGTGGAAAAAAAAAAAATCACATCTAAGAAAGGAATTAATTGAATAGCTCACAGGTGGACAGGAAGTAAAGGCCAGAGTGGAATCAGGTCTCAGAAGATCTGAGTGTAGGTCTGCTATGTGATCCACCCAGAACTGCCCTTACTGGGTGGGTATTGTACCAACTTTAAAATATATAAGTTGAATTAATTGCCTGAACACATGCATTGACTATAGTTTTACATCAGAACTGGAAATCACAAAAGCCTGAGAGCTTCTGAAAAATTATGTGCCAGGAACATAAAGTGATGGGTCTGAACATCAGGAAATAAGACTTGTAAGTCATAGGAAAGAAAGTTGGGAAAGTCAGGTCCTGTTTCAGGTCCTGGGAATCTGAGGGCCTATGTGCTAGAGTTCTTTGTCTGTTTTTGTTTTGTTTTGTACATTGTGTATATGTGAGACAGAAAGAGAGAGATCTGACTTCACGGGCCAGGGTGAGGCTCTTCATCTACTTGGGAAACGCTATTAAGGTAAATGTTCAAAGTCACCCTTAGAAATGTTAACAATAACACTGAATGCCGAAGCTGTTTATTTGTTTGACAAAACAAACTTCTCTTGAGAACTACTAGGCTTAAGGAGTTTTAAAATTGTTTTTGAGTCCTTTAACCATTTTTCTCACCAGTTATATGATTCATCACTGCTTTAAAGATGTTCTGTCTTCAAAACTCATCTTGTACAAACTGTTGCAATCTTTCTGTGAGATAGTACTCGTAATTTTTAAGGAAAATAAACTGGTCAACTTTCTATAAAACACAAAGCCAGGTTATCTCTCCCAGCAGACTGTATGTATAGGATTAGAGTGTGTTTTTCTGTATTACTGATTAAACGCAGTTGTGTTAAACTGTCAGTATTTCACAACCAATCTTTTTTGTATTGCTGCTAAGTCGCTTCAGTCATGTCCGACTCTATGTGACCACATAGATAGCAGCCCACCAGCCTCCCCTGTCCCTGGGATTCTCCAGGCAAGAACACTGGAGTGGGTTGCCACTTCCTTCTCTAATGCATGAAAGTGAAAATTGAAAGTGAAGTTGCTCAGTCGTGTCTGACTCTTAGCGACCCCATGGACTGCAGCCCTCCAGGCTCCTCCACCCATGGAATTTGCGAGAGTACTGGAGTGGGGTGCCATTGCCAGGTTTAAAATGCTCTAAAAGGACAAATATTCAATTTTCAAAAATTTTGAGTTATCCCCCAAATGGCCAAAACCAAGCATTTAATTTATAGAAGGGCTAATGGTTATATTTAAACTTAAGGAGCCAATGGCTAGGGACCAAAGGCACAGAGAAGTGGACGACCCATTAGTGGGCAACCCATTAAGGAGAGTTGGGTTGCCAGGTTTTAGGTGTCCTGTCCAAAGAAGGAAATTATTGCTGTAAATTTTCTTTCTTTTAAAACCTAGTTTGTTCTTCTTTGGTAATAGATGGGTTTATGAAAATCTTAAATTGAGTAAGGAGAAGCAGCTTTACTACGTGAAAGTGATGACATGCAGGGAGATTATTGTCAATGTAATTTTCACAGGATGCCGTGTTTTTGGTCAGGTGAAAATTTGGGTCGGCACAGTGAATGGTGATGTAGGGAAGAAGGAGCAAAGGAGCTCTGAGGAAAGGAGTGAAAACGGGAGCTGAGTGAGGAGCCTGAGCAAGAGGCAGGTGAGGAGACGGACCTGAAGGAGGCTTTGTATGGACGCTGTGCTGACACTTTTGTTCTGGAGTCAGGGAGGAATCCAGGGCTCTGACAGATGGAAAAACAGAGTCTTACCTCTCATGGGCCGAAGACAGTCAGAGGTGGGATAAGAATGCCATAGACCAAACCAAACAAAACCTTATTCTGGAGAGGCTGGCAGGACAAGAAGAGCAAGGGGACCCTCAGCCCCTCCTGAAGCTGAGCAGGGCCAACAGTGGCCACGTGGGGCCTGCCGCTTCCCAGGGTCCCTCTGAGCTGCCCACAGGTCTTAGTCGGATCTCTGACACGTTGTAAACAGATGTTGGTAAGGAAATGAGTTAAAATAGAGGTGGGGAAGAGGAGAAACACGTTCCCACGTCTTCTCCCCCAACCCCAGGTGGTAGCAGCAAGTTGCAAGCAGCAAGGAGCCTTTCTCCCCTTCCCCCACAGAGGGCATTGGCTGGTCCACCATCTCAACGACAGTGCCTTGTCTTTCGGGGCCCTGGGAGAGGAGACCACAGCACACATCTGGGAACAGGAGCCAGAAGTGTTTACTACTAGTAATTCTCGCACGGCCCAAGCATTGATCGCTAACCTGCATGGAGGGTGTGCTAGCAACTGTCTTAATAAGCACTTCACATCACGCCGCCATTTAACTCTTACAAAAATCTCGTTCTTTCACCATGCACATTCTAAAGAGGAGAAAAATGAGAGGCAGATATTCCATCACAAGCCAAAAATCTTCACGGAATTTAAATGCAAGAAGTCTGGTTTCCAGGCTTGTGACCAACACGCTTTCCTGCCGCACACACCTTTGAGAAAACACTGTTCCTCCTGCTTCTGCTGCTTACTTAGGAATATGCACAGATGGATTTAGAACAGCAGAATTCATAGAAGACTTGAGAGCCATGAACAAACCCCACGCATTATACTTTGTGAGTGCTGTCTCTTGCTTTGAAGTCCAGCTCATGTCCATTAACCCTTCTCTGTTTGGTGAGAGCATTTCCCATCTTTCAAAGCCCTCCTGAATGCCAGTACCTTACAAAGTCCTTTTTGTCTCCTCTATCCCTACCTCTTGAATTGATCTTTCATTCACGCTGCCATCACATTTTCTTTCAACCTTTCATTCCTGTAGCTTTCATGGCATTTCATCCATTCATTTATGACTTGCTATGCTCTGTGCCCCCTAAGCTAGAGATCCTGTCTTTCTTGTCCTTGAATTCCTAACGCCTAATACAGTGTGTGACAAATAAAAAAGTGTCCAATAAGCTGAATTAATTAAACAATCAATTAAATGTCCTGAAACTCATTGTCTTTCTTGGCACTCGAGTCCCAGGATTATATTTCACTCACTGCATGCTTACTTTAGACGTCTGTGAGAAAAATAACTGCAGAGGGATTTTCCATTTTTTACTTGGAAGTAAGAGGATTAAAAACATCAACTCATTTCAGTTGTGATAACACTCTCCACCACTGACTGAAACTGCCTGTGACCAGCGTCTGTGTCTGCCACTGGAGTGTCAGCTCTCTAACAGCAGAGCTCCTTTCCTCCCTTTCTTGGCCAGTTCGGTGTCTCCAGACCTGGGGTAGCAACTGGAATCTGGTAAGGACTGGCGGCTACTTTATATGGAGTGGGGAGTGAGCTCTGAACTAAGGAGTAGAGGCCTGGATTGCCATCTTTACTGCTAACTTTCTATGAAACTTTGGGGAGGCCTGACCCATCCTGGCCTCAGTTTTCTTCCCTTTATAGTAGCAATGGAGTTCAAGAAAGGTATGCTTTATGCATGTGGAAATAAAGACAGGAGATTTCTGTCTCATAGAGATGTAGGATTTCATGTCTCTAAAGCTGTACAAGGCAAGTGATGGTGGTGGACTGATCAAAAGTACTTACTGGCTGCTGAGCCCATGTCCGTGAGACAGGCCCCTAGCCGACAGCAGTCTCAGTCCAGCTGTCACTGCAGACAAAGGTCAACAAGGGCACTTCAGAGAGAACACAGATAGCAGCAGCAACCATTCAGGTGATCTCAAAAGAAGATGGACCAGCCACTGCAGATGAGCTACGTTAGAATATTTGAAAATCCTTCCCGGTTCTCAACATCTCTCCATCTAGGAGATACATAGCTAGAATGAGAGATTAAAAAAAAAAAAACAGATTGGATGTATAATAATTATTATTATATTATTAATAGGATAAATATTCCTATTATTTATTAGGATTATTAAGACTGGAAGTTATCAGAATCCAAGGATTAAAAGGTTACAAAGTGGTGATGGATGAACATAAAACCATTTCTGCTTATTCCAAACTGAGTTTATCATTTGAAGTTACAATCAGCTTGGGGCAAAGGGAGAACTTCCCACTTCTCTTGTGTGCATATCAGAGGTGGGACTTACACAGAGCTAGAAAAGCGGAAGAGCACATCAACCTTCTTTTTATTCTGCCCAAAGCAGCAGACTCAGGAGAACTGAGGCTAGAAAAGCCTTCTGGGAGTGATATGCAAATGAGAACACCAGGCTTCACACTTGGCAGCTTCACATTCCTGTGAAGTGGAAATTTTTTGCTTTGAAAGCAGTGTTGAAAGATTGCAGGAGATGTAAGTGTGATGTCAACTATTTGTATTCCCCTCATATTTCCTCAAAAGACTCAGGACTCGAAGCCCCATAACGTTTTGGAAAACCATCGTCAGATTTTCAGCAGCCTCGTTTCCAGCTGCTCGGCCCTGCAGCTGGGAGGCAGCCTCTGACACAGCAGCACCATGAAGTGCGTCCTCTTCGCTCCAGAGACAGGGCAGCTGCAACTCCTTCCTATAGTTCACCCTCCAGGGAGGGGGAAAGAAAGCCAAAGAGAAGTGACAAACCAGTCTCGAGCTACTGAACACCAACACTCAGCTGCAAACCCTGCAGCCTAAGCTGTATCAGGGGCCATCTTCATAAAGCAAACACAGTTCCCCAGGGATTGTTGACAGAAACTTAGGTAAGAAATTTAGTGACCATGTTTTATTTAAGACCTGTTCCTTAAGTCCCATGCTTTGGACCTATACTATAGAGTTTAAGATGCACAAGAGCCTTGCAAAAGAGAATGGCATGTGAATAGAGAAATACAGCTGTAACTGGGGCTATTACTGAATGTTAATTTGCCTGTTGACTGTGGGGAAACTTGAGATGCTTGTTAGTTTTCCAAGCAGCTAAATGTGCATGGTTTGTGACCAGTGGGAAATATTAGAGGAGAAAGTGCTGCTTGCTGTCTTGGCCTGCAGTTCCTACAGATGTCAAGGACTTGCTTCTGCCTCACCAGCGCCCAGCAGCCTGATGCTGAAGAGACAGCCCTGAATGTGAGACCCCCTGTGGTATAACACAGGATGGATTCCATAGGAAAATGATAGAAGCTTAGCAGAATTTCATTATTTGAAAGCTGTGCAGCCCTGCAACTGTCCCTAAGAATTCTTTAGAGATACTGCTTTTGAGAGAGTGAGACTTCAGGCTAATTACAAATGAGTCATTGCTAAAAAGAGACCTTCTAAGACCAGATGGTAAGAGGAATGTTGGGACTATTTAGAACTCTAAGTGAGCTTGGGTCCTGTGATAAAGCAGTCAAAAAATGTAGCAAGAGCCAGCCACTCCAGCCATTCCCTTTTCCAGAGGATCTTTCTGACCCAGGGATCAAACCCAAGTCTCCTGTGTTGCAGGCAAATTCTTTAGCATCTGAGCCACCAAGGAAGCCCTCTAAAGAGCCAAGTTCAAGACATTAAGGGGCATCCAAGGAAAAATGGCACACTTCAAGAACACCTGGACCTCATTGCTTAGGGACTTTCCAGAGTGGGCGCCAGACTTAGAGGACCCCCTTCTTAAGAGGAAACTACACATCAGCTCTTCCTGATTGTGGTCAACCAGGAGGAGGGCAGAAGTTGCACCACCATGAAGTGGTGGATGGTGATCAGGAGTGTTGGGAATCCAAAACTCTGGGGGAGGTGTAAAGGATGTGATCTGGTGCAGCCCCATGAACTCCTGGGTGGAGAAAGTGTGAAGTTGATAAAGTGTCTGAATGATTTGGAGGTAGGCAAATGAGTCTTTTTTGTTATTGTTATTGAAGGAAGTATTTCAAAACAGACAAGACTTCAGAAACTGTCTGGATACTATTAATGAATCCTATGCTTAATAATACCTAAGAATGAATGCAGAATGAACTTTTGAGAATGGCCTGCACATGGTAAGCTCTTCTCCTACCCTCCAAAAAGTACTCTCCAGAGTCATTTATGCCTGTGAATGGAACCAGACCAAGATTTTACAATAACCTGCACTAGGAAAGCTCCACCAATGACCAGAAGTATCATCACTCAACTAACTAAAGTATCATGATCTTTTAGTACTTGCCAAAGTAAGTATTTAAAAATGTCTAATAAGCAAGTCTGCTCTCAAAGCATTTATAATTTCATCAGTGTAGATCACTGACTTTCAGCCCTGGATCTAAACTAAAGAGCCTCTTAATGAAAGTGAAAGAGGAGAGTGAAAAAGTTGGCTTAAAGCTCAACATTCAGAAAACTAAGATTATGGCATCTGGTCCCATCACTTCATAGGAAATAGAGGGGGAAACAGTGGAAACAGTGTCAGACTTTATTTTGGGGGGCTCCAAAACCACTCCAGATGGTGACTGCAGCCGTTAAATTAAAAGATTCTTACTCTTTGGAGGGCTTCCCTTGTGGCTCAGATGGTAAAGCGTCTGCCTACAATGTGGGAGAACTGGGTTCGATCCCTGGGTTGGGAAGTTCCCCTGGAGAAAGAAATGGCAACCCACTCCAGTATGCTTCCTGGAAAATCCCATGGACGGAGGAGCCAGGTAGGCTACAGTCCGTGGGGTCACAAAGATTCAGACATGACTGAGTGACTTCACTTCACTTCACTTCACCTACTCTTTGGAAGGAAAGCTATGACCAACCTAGATAGCATATTCAAAAGCAGAGACACTACTTTGCCAACAAAAGTCCATCTAGTCAAGGCTATGGTTTTTCCAGTGGTCATGTATGGATGTGAGAGTTGGACTATGAAGAAAGCCAGTGCTGAAGAATTGATGCTTTTGAACTGTGGTGTTGGAGAAGACTCTTGAGAGTCTTGCATGGCAAGGAGATGAAAACCAGTCCACCCTAAAGGAGATCAGTCCTGGGTGTTCATTGGAAGGACTGATGCTGAAGCTGAAACTCCAATACTTTGGCCAGCTCATGCGAACAGTTGACTCATTGAAAAAGACCCTGATGCTGGAAGGGATTGGGGACAGGAGGAGAAGGGGACGACAGAGGATGAGATGGCTGGATGGCAACACCAACTCGATGGACATGAGTTTGGGTGGACTCTGGGAGTTGGTGATGGACAGGGAGGCCAGGCGTTCTGCAATTCATGGGGTCGCAAAGAGTCGGACATGACTGAGCAACTGAACTGAACTGAACTGAACTAGGCAGCCTTGAAAAATACTACACTTCCCCCAGAAATGCTGATTAAATTGGTCCAGTGAGGAGACCATGAAAGTGAAAGTGAAGTAGCTCAGTTGTGTCCAACTCTTTGCAACCCCACGGACTGTAGCCTATGAGGCTCCTCCATCCGTGGGATTTTCCAGGCAGGAATACTGGAGTGGGTTGCCATTTCCTTCTCCAGAAGCTCTTCCCGACCCAGGGATTGAACCCGGATCTCCTGCATTGTAGGCACGCTTTACTGTCTGAGCCACCAGGGAAGATTGAACGATGGAGGAGACTATACATCTGTGTTTTTAAAACCTCTCAAGAAATTCTAGTGTGTCACTTGGTTTATAAACCATCAGTATTGCTTACCTTTTAATCAGTCTTCCACACTGTAATATCCCCTGAACTCTGCCATCAGAGGATGTTTTCTTTCAACTTATGTCAAAGTTTCTCATTAAAAATCTTTAATGGCTTCCCCTGGTAGGGTAAAATAAATTCTAACCTGACATTCAAGGACCTTAGAAATCTACTTTCAACCTGTCTTTCCCATTTTATTTTTTCCTGTATTCTATGAAGCTATGCAATTCAACTTAACAAGTCTTCTGTTCTCCCAAAACACATGCATCTCCGCACCTCAGCAATGGCCCCACACTATTCTCCTGTGACAGGCAGTGTCCCTTCACTTTGCTCAGCTAGCAAAGCACACTCATTGTTCAAGGCTCCACCTTAATGTCAATTTCCCCAACTCCTCGGCAGACTTAAGTGACTGCACCATTTCTAATTCCTTGACACTATGCAGACACCATAGCCAATTATCATATTTTATTAGATGATCATATGGCAGAGACGATGCTAAGTAGTCAGCACATCCTATCAGTTTTCATTTCCTGGACACACAGGAAAATATATTTCCCAACTTCCTTTATTGCTGTATTGGGGTCAAATGCTGACTCCTAGTCAATATGGTATTAATGGAAGCAATGAAACTCTTAGACATGGCCCTTGAGGATATCCCAATAAGCCTTCTATTTTTCTTTCTCTTACTGGCCAACCTGAGAGTGACTATCAATTTAAGCTCAAAGGCTGTGCCTTAGTCATCTTTGGACTCCCAAGAACCAGTAAAGTATCCAACACATATGGTAGACACTCAATAAACATTTACAAATTGATGCTAATATATGGTAAAAGCAAAATAAGTGGAATTAGAAGCTTACGAACAAAGCTGAAATCAGATTACTGCTGAGAAGGCAGGACATAGGCCAATAAACAGGGGCTGCTGTGGACCAAGAAATAGAAAACTATTTCAAAAAGGTCAATGTATTCTTTGGACAAGTAGCCGGTATATGTGGAGGTCAACATGACATTCGTCTTCAGAGAAAATAAAAGGCTATGGAATAGGCTTAAAATGATGGTGATGATCAACCTTGTAACTCCTTGTATTTGCTTAATATGCCACATGCTTTCCAAAATATGTTATTACCTATTATTTAAATTTGATTCAGGAGACGATACAGAGATAGTTGGAGCAGTTATTACCATTTCTAATCCAGATAATGAAATCGCAGTCCAGTGAGATCAAGCACTTGTTCAAGGCCACACCTTCAGTGACTGTAGAGATGGAGCCCGCTTGCCCATGGGCTGTGGGCTGTCTGTTCCTCGGAACCACCTCACGCTTAGACCTGTCACCTTTCAGTCATCTCTGGGCCACATGCTGTTCTGTTATCAACTGCAACAGTTAAACAAGTGAAAGTGACCGGCTCATCCTCTTCAGCTATGAGGATTAATCAACCCCTAGGGCTCTGGCTGTTCTCAAAGTGTTCCTGTCTCTGTGGTTAGTGGAAATGACCAGGTCGACTGAGAGCTAAGAGAGCTGGATTTAGAATTCTGAGCAGCAGACACAGCACCACAGAAAACAATAAGTTACACAGTGGTAACTTCTAGGACTGCCTGATACAGGACAATCAGAACCAAAGGTTTTATTTCTATGAGAGATTTGATAAGCCTGTAAGAAAAAGAAGCCCAATCGAAAATTCAGTGAGGATAAATACAGCTTGTAGACAGCAGATGTGGGCAGCACTCCAGGAGGTCAACAGTGGAGGTGAGATCATGTCAAGGATAAATGAGACAGGGTCATGGATTCACACCTTCATCTCACAAGTGACCTTAGACATAGGCCACCTCACAGAGATGGAAAGTTCTGGTCAACCCAACCTCCTAATGGAGGAACAACTCAGAACCTGTATTCCAACTAGGACAGTCTCTTTCATTTGGAGAGGTTTTTCATCATGAGCGACATAGCAGGGTTGTCCTCAGTAAGGCTACTTCAATGCGCACATTTGTATTCCAAGTGAGTTTGCCCTTTTCTCTCCAGGGCTGCCAGTGTATTACTTTAGTAACCAATACATCAACTTTAAAGAAATACTACACTAGTGAAGCTGCCTGCCTGTGAAAGCTGCTTAGGTTTAAAACATTCTTAGGTAATTTTGTAGGCAGACATAATTTTAATAACGCTAGCCACTATGTTTTAAAAGACTGCTATGAGCTAACTAAATTTTTTTTATAACTTGCCATATGAAGAAACACAAGCACCAAAGTGGTAACCAAGGTCACCCCACTAGAAAGGGAAGATTTCAAAATCTGTTCTTTCAGGAAAACAAAAATAACATGGAAAGATAGGAAAAAAGGATTGGAGATTCCTTTCCATTGTGCAACTTGAAGTATCTGTCATATGCAAGAGAAGTCACGGACATTTTACCAGATCCTCTGAGCAGCTTCTCCAGCCAAATTTGTTTTGGGCTTTTACTCTGGCTGCCTTGAGATCTAACTGAGGGACGCCCCCAGCCTGTTTCCAATCTTATCCTCCTTAGAACTCAAGGCTCAGGAACAGGAGTTTAGAGGCTGGGTTCCAAGCATTCATCTTCAATTCTAAGGCTGGGCCTAGCACTACTCTAGGTATAGGGTGTGAAATCTGTTGGAATGCTACATCATGGGTTAAACAGGCTACTGTGGGCTTGCCTGGGACCTGAATACCATGAGTTACACTGTTGCTATAAGGAAATAGTTCCACATTCCAAAGTGACTTCCAAGTAAATTCTGGAGACACCTCCATTCATAATTTGGGAGAGCCTATATAGATATGATATGTTCCCTTGGTATCTCTAATTTTCTTGAAGAGATCTCTAGTCTTTCCCATTCTGTTGTTTTCCTCTATTTCTTTACATTGATCACTGAGGAAGGCTTTCTTATCTCTCCTTGCTATTCTTTGGAACTCTGCATTCAGATGCTTATATCTTTCCTTTTCTCCTTTGCTTTTCACTTCTCTTCTTTTCACAGCTATTTGTAAGGCCTCCCCAGACAGCCATTTTGCTTTTTTGCATTTCTTTTCCATGGCGATGGTCTTGATCCGGGTCTCCTGTACAATGTCACAAACCTCCATCCATAGTTCATCAGGCACTCTATCTATCAGATATAATCCCTTAAATTTATTTCTCACTTCCACTGTATAATCATAAAGGATTTGATTTAGGTCATCCCTGAATGGTCTAGTGGTTTTTCCTACTTTCTTCAATTTAAGTCTGAATTTGGCAATAAGGAGTTCATGATCTGAGCCTGGTCAGCTCCTGGTCTTGTTTTTGCTGACTGTATAGAGCTTCTCCAGCTTTGGCTGCAAAGAATATAATCAATCTAATTTCGGTGTTGATCATCTGGTAATGTCCATGTGTAGAGTCTCCTCTTTTGTTGTTAGAAGAGGGTGTTTGCTATGACCAGTGCATTCTCTTGGCAAAATGCTATTAGTCTTTGCCCTGCTTCATTCCGTATTCCAAGGCCAAATTTGCCTGTTACCCCAAGTGTTTCTTGACTTCCTACTTTTGCATTCCAGTCCCCTATAATGAAAAGGACATATTTTTTTGGATGTTAGTTCTAAAAGGTCTTGTAGGTCTTCATAGAACCATTCAACTTCAGCTTTAGCGTTACTGGTTGGGTCATAGACTTGGATTACTGTGATATTGAATGGTTTACCTTGGAAACGAACAGAGATCATTCTGTTGTTTTTGAGATGCCATCCAAGTACTGCATTTTGGAATCTTTTGTTGACCATGATGACTACTCCATTTCTTCTGAGGGATTCCTGCCCGCAGTAGTAGATATAATGGTCATCTGAGTTAAATTCACCCATTCCAGTTCATCTTAGTTCGCTGACACCTAGAATGTCGACATTCACTCTTGCCATCCCCTGTCTGACCACTTCCAATTTGCCTTGATTCATGGACCTGACATTCCAGGTTCCTATGCAATATTGCTCTTTACAGCATCAGACCTTGCTTCTATCATCAGTCACATCCACTACTGGGTATTGTTTTTGCTTTGGCTCCATCCCTTCATTCTTTCTGGAGTTATTTCTCCCCTGATCTCCAGTAGCATATTGGGCACCTAATGACCTGGGGAGTTCCTCTTTCAGTGTCCTGTCATTTTGCCTTTTCATACTAACAGAAGCAGAAGATATTAAGAAGAGGTGGCAAGAATACACAGAAGAACTGTATAAAAAATATCATAATAACCCAGATAACCATGACGGTGTGATCACTCACCTAGAGCCAGACATCCTGGAATATGAAGTCCAGTGGGCCTTAGAAAGCATCACTACAAATAAAGCTAGTGGAGCTAATGGAATTCCAGTTGAGCTATTTCAAATCCTGAAAGATGATTCTGTCAAAGTGCTGCACTCAATACGCCAGCAAATTTGGAAAACTCAGCAGTGGCCACAGGACTGGAAAAGGTCAGTTTTCATTCCAATCCCAAAGAAAGGCAATACCAAAGATTGTTCCAACTACCACACAATTGCACTCATCTCACACGCTAGTAAAGTAATGCTCAAAATTCTCCAAGCCAGGCTTCAGCAATACGTGAACCATGAAATTCCAGATGTTCAAGCTGGTTTTAGAAAAGGCAGAGGAACAGAGATCAAATTGCCAACATCCGCTGGATCATTAAAAAAGCAAGAGAGTTCCAGAGAAACATCTACTTCTTCTTTATTGACTATGCCATAGCCTTTGTGTGGATCACAATAAACTGTGGAAAATTCTGAAAGAGATGGGAATAGCAGACCACCTGACCTGCCTCTTGAGAAACCTATATTCAGGTCAGGAAGCAGCAGTTAAAACTGGACATTGAACAACAGACTGGTTCCAAATAGGAAAAGGAGTACATCAAGGCTGTATATTGTCACCCTGCTTATTTAACTTCTATGCAGAGTACATCATGAGAAACGCTGGGCTGAAAGAGGCACAAAATGGAATCATGATTGCTGGGAGAAATATCAATAACCTCAGATATGCATATGAGACCACCCTTATGGCAGAAAGTGAAGAGGAACTAAAAAGCCTCTTGATGAAAGTGAAAGAGGAGAGTGAAAAAGTTGGCTTAAAGCTCAACGTTCTGAAAATGAAGATCATGACATCTGGTTCCATCGCTTCATGGAAATTAGATGAGGAAACAGAGTTTTATTTTTGGGGGCTCCAAAAGCACTGCAGACTTTATTTTTCTGGACAACCTAGATAGCATATTCAAAAGCAGAGACGCTACTTTAGCAACAAATGTCCATCTAGTCAAGGCCATGGTTTTTCCAGTGGTTATGTATGGATGTGAGGGTTGGACTGTGAAGAAAGCTGAGTGCCGAAGAATTGATGCTTTTGAACTGTGGTGTTGGAGTAGACACTTGAGAGCCCCTTGCAAAGAGATCCAAACAGTCCATCCTAAAGGAGATCAGTCCTGAGTTCTCATTGGAAGGACTGATGCTGAAGCTGAAACTCCAATACTTTGGCCACCTCATGTGAAGCGTTGACTCATTGGAAAAGACCCTGATGCTGGGAGAGATTGGGGGCAGGAGGAGAAGGGGATGACAGAGGATGAGATGGCTGGATGGCAGCACTGACTCAATGGACATGAGTTTGAGTGAACTCCGGGAGTTGGTGATGGACAGGGAGGGCTGGTGTGCATGGGGTCGCAAAGAGTCTGACATCACTGAGCAACTGAACTGAACTGAACTGAACTGAACTGGGCTTTTGTTACTCACATGAGGGTAATGTGCTTTTTCTAAGATCCACACACTAGTGATATTATTAAAGAGTTCTCTTCTTAGTAAGCACTTTCTGACAGAGCCTAATTGGGCAAGCCTTCTTTTTTCTGCCTTTGAATGAAGAAAATGAGTGCAAATGTCCCTGTCACCTCAGACCACAGAGGAGATACTCATGCCTGACTTGGGCCCAAGTCCTCTGCATTGCCATGAAGGTCGTGGCAATGAAGGTCTCTACTGCCCTCAGCTGCATGAGGGTGCAAAGTGGGAAATGGAGGAGGGGAGGAGGAGAGACTGAGAAGGGATCTAATTTCTCAAATGCAAGGGTGCCACTAAAGAATTTAATCACAAGCATCTACCAAGTACCTGCTGTGTGACCTACATGGGGCTTTGGGAGAAGGAAAATGAATTTGTGCTCCAAAACAAATGTAAATCTGTTCTTCCCAAGGCCAATATCACTGCTCATGTGACTTCCATAATGTAGCATTTTGCTGAGCTGAATGTTGCAAGTTATTTAAAGTTGCAATTTTTTTTTTCTACAACATGTGTCCTAAACTCAAGCCAACTACTTCATCTAGTTGCCAGTTAAAAAAAAAAAAAGAAGGAAAAAATAGCCATGAGGGATTGCATGTCAGTCCAACATTCTCTAAGGAATGTTCTGCATAGTTCCCACCTTACATGCTGTCTCTAAAACCCAACCCTCGAGTAAAACGTGACTCTGCTCTGCTAGGTTTGAGGATTCAGTTCTTGAGCCAACTGTCAATTCTGACATTTTAAAATTGAGCTATCAGAAAACATACCTAAAATAAAAGCTCTGACACCTCTTGCTCTGTGTGCTTCTGTTGCATTGTCATCTTCCCCTATGGTTTGCAATTATTTTTGTCTTTGAATTACAAGCAACAAACACACAACTGCAATCCTGCTTGAAACATCAGTGTCCTAATCAATTTGGACTGCTAATAACAAAACTGGGTGGTTTGTAACAACAAAATGAACATCTCTCTCAGTTCCAGAAGCCAGGAAGTCCCAGATCACGGTCCTGTCGGGTTCCCGTGTCTCGGGAGAGACTGTCCTCACCAGTAGCCGTCTTCTTTGCTGTATTCTTGTGTGATGGAAGGGGAGAGGGATATCCAGGGCCTTTCTTTTATAACTGAGTGAGCTTCATGGAAATGAAGCTCCACAAGAAAAGGAGCACGTTGCTCCACAAGAAAAGGAGCACATTGTAGAAATGTAAGGAGTAGGATTTAGGAAATCATTAGTCACATTATGTCAGGTAACATCAAGCTGTCCAGACCGAGGCACCTTCTGGGCAGTAAAGATTTGTGGGCAAGATGCTCCCTAAGTGGACCGATAGTGAGAGCCAGTCTGTGGAAACTGAATCCAGCCGTCTGCACAGATAATAAGTGTTTCCAGTTCAGAGCAAAAATAAGTCATTAGGAATCAGAAAAATTATAGAGTCTTCTAGGGAGATAGGGAAAGCAGCTTGAGCTTCCAGGATGAGTGTGAGTTTAATAGGTAGAAAGAAACTGAGAAAACTTTTCAAACTAAGGATGGACTATATGAACAATGGTCCAGAAACTGACAAAAAAGCTAGCCAATGCGGCAATTTATAGATAAACTTTTCAGGTGAAAAGTTCCTAAGAAAGAGGAAAAGAGTACAAGATTTCTGGGCAAGTTTGGGCTGTAGTAATGGCAGACAGGGTCTTGGCAAGGGAGAATCTGCTTGTTGGAGAGCCTGCAAGTCCTGAGGCAGACGTGGGTCTCAGCAGGGGAGTCAGCTGAAACAGGCAGGGCTGGGAGCGCAGAAAGCACCAGACTTGGCCCCCTCAGGTCTGGGTTCCAATTTGGACCTGCCAAGTGTTGGGTGTTTGACTGTGGGTGTTCTACACAATTAAACTTGCTGAGTCTTACTTTTTTTCTCAGTTAAATGGGCACGTAACACGCAAATCTCAAGGTACAGGAGAAAATGCCTGGTACAAAGTAGGCCTGCGATGGTGAATTAAATGAATGGATTAGAAAAGGGAACGTGTTAAACTGGGATTCTTTAAACAAGTTATTTCAATAATCCAAGTGTAATTGTAGATAATTATTTCATCGGAAAGAAAAGAAAAATAGAGATAGATGGGAGGGATGTTCTGAAGAGGAAACAGCAAATGATAGAAATTGGCAGTCTGTTGGACTGAGTAAGGGAAGCATGGAGATGAAGCCCCAAGTGACTCTAGGTGCCCTGCTGGAACGACACTATCTATTGTCAGAAATCAGGGTGTTGAAGGAACTGAAGTGTATTGAATTTGGCTTTAGGCTGAATTTATGACATATATGAGGGAAACTTGAAATAGCATTACTTTCTGTATTTCTAAGTTCAGTTTAACCTCTGTTACAGTTTTTTTTTTTTTTCTTTTTTAATGACAGCCCTTTTGCTTGACTTCTCCATTATCAGAGGTTTGGATTCCATCATTCCTCCTTTTAATTTGGCCAGGAGCATAGGGTAGGACAGAGAAATAAATTTATCCAAGGCCCGCTAGAAGTACGTTTACATGCACTGCTGCAGAAAAGCAACTGCAATTGTTTTGTGACCTTTGGTAACAGTTGCTCTGCTTTCTGGGAATCAAGATTGATTTTCCACATCAGTGTAGGTGGGAGCCAGTCGCCTGAGAGCTGAGATTGATGGTCTATCAAAATGCGACAGCTTCTGTAGAGAGTCTGCAGCAGAGCATCCCAAATACCAGTAAAATGGTTGCTCATTCTTTGCCTCTAAGGTGACAGCCTTTAGGCACTCCGTATTTACCCACTGCAAAGTAATAATGAAGCTCTGTGTTCAGATGGCAGCTTCTGGCCAAAGAGTTCATAGCATTTATTAACAATGTCACCTTGATCCCTATCCTCTCTAGGACTCAACAGGAAATGTTGATCTTCTGTCTCCTAAAGACTAACTTAAGGGGCACAGACAAAACTTTGCAGAGACAATGAGTAGGTTATATCACAGGGACAGATTGGCCATTCTTGGTGCCTTTATGTTGAGTCTGAGATAATTATGACATCACAGTTTGAAGAATACTCTGGAATTCGTAAATACATTCAAATATGTAATCTTAGAGTTTAGAGATGGATTTTGGTACCTAAACCCTATCACTGATCCCATCTCTCTCCTACGGTCCAACCCAAAGAACTGGATACAACAAGGAACAATCACCAAACAGAAAGGAAAGTGCCATTTTATTAGCAATATCTGTGCTGAAGCACGTGATCAAAACCAGGAAGTCTGACTGCTCAGCCCTTTCCTCCTCCCTTGACTTTAAGACAGTTAGGCTTAAAGAGTATGTGCTGTGCTGACCTCATGGGCCTGCCCAGTTTCAAAGGGAGAAGCAGCAACAGATAGCTCTGACTCTCTCCAGAAAATAATATAAGGGTTTGAATTCTCTTCAATGTATTTCATGAAATCTTATGTGGCTTTGAATGGCAAGTTTACTTAAAATATCATCTTAAACTTTAATATATTTAAACTACTGCAGCACTTTGATCACTCACACAATGCCACATCCTACTTAGTCTTAGAAGTGAAATCCATCAGCTCCATCGTTTCGTGAGGGATGGAGCTGGCAAAGGCAGTGCTTGTCCTGCAGACTAATGGGACTAACGAGTGGGGCGAAATTCGAGTTAAAATGTCCTGAGGCGCTAAATAAACAAACAGCTTCACCCAGACCAACATCATCATCCAGGAACCAGGCATGGAGCGGGCATCACGGTGTGGAGACTTGGGTGTTCTCAGCTTTAAGCAGAGAGTCCAGCCTGTGAGGAAGGGAACTGTAGAGAGCTAGGCTGCGAGTCGGGCCCCAGGTAAGTGGCCCTCACTCAGGGCAGAGCTGCCGTCTCAAGGAAGAAAGTGGAGAGCTCCTCAGCAACTCAAGGCCAAGCTGCACTGGGTGTCCGTGGGAGGAGCGGGGAGAAGTTCTGGACTGTCTGTCAAGCTGTACTGAGGGTGGCAAGGCGGACTCTGATGCTAGGTCTGAGCTCTAGACTCACAGTTAGAACAGCTCAGCTCTAAAGCAAAGACAGGAAAATATATATGAAAATACGGGAGGACAAACCCCTTCATCATACACTGTAGAGAATTATGGTATTTAAGTGGGCTGGGAGTTGCCACCAGGGTGTAAGCCTTTTCCCCACTGGGATTCAGAAACATCTGATCATTTGGGATAAACTAGTAGCAAAGGCCCATCAGGAAGTTACTCGTATCAGGAGCCAAGGAATCTGGGAGCAATCTCATTTTATAAAAAGAGAATCAAGGCATTCAGTTCTGCTCATCCATGTAGCATGAGACGGGTTGGATGGAGATGGTTAGGGATTCTGCTTTCAGAATATTTTCTGTCACTTGCATTTGCCTCCTTCCTGGTCCTTCTGAGAATTTATGTCTGAGGTTTACATTTTAAGTAAAATGTCAAAAGATGATTTTACTGAACACTCTGTAAAATACTGAAGCAAAAGAAACACTACATTTTACCATTAATATGTTACAAAATGATAGCCAATTGAGGAAAGAGACAGTCAGTGAGCCCCTGATGGGTCTGCCTCCTGAGAAAGCTGCCCCGCCCTTGAACCCTAAAGGCTGGAGGCACTTGAGCAGAATCCCTCACAGGAGTCAAGCCCATCTATGGAGCTCAGCCTGCTCTGAGTGCCCTTCTGTTCATTCCACACTCCACTGCCAGAGTTGTCTTTCTAGAATAATGCTACTCAACGTGTGACCTTCAGAACAGCTGCGTAAGAATCATTAGATGCTTGTTCATAATCTCTTCAATGGCCAGACCACAAACAGGACCTATAGACTAGTATCTGGGTGAACATCCTGAGAACTGACATTGTGATCTACTGTTAAGTGATTCTTGTATGTGTTCCACTGAGAGTCATTATTCTAGACCTTAGATCATCGTGTGGTGCTCTCATACTTAAAGACTATAAATGATGTTTGGTTGTGTGTGAAACAAATTCTAACTGGTAAAAATGGCCTCCCACGTCACTCACAATTGCACGTGCTATACAATCTCTCTGACATCATCTTGCCCCACCTCACAAGTGTACTGCTCAGACACATTGAGAAATTGCCTTTGGCTTCAGCACAATCTCTTGGTCATGTCTGTGGATTTGTGGTTCCTTCTGACAAGACTTTTTTGCTTTCTTTGTTTTCTTAGTGATTTAGTTGATGAAGAATCTGCCTGCAATGCAGGAGACTGGGGTTTGATCCCTGGGTTAGGAAGATCCCCTGGAGAAGGAAATGGCAACCTACTCCAGTACTCTTGCCTGGAGAATTGCAAGGACAGAGGAGCCTGGTGGGCTACATTGCATGGGATCACAAAGTGTTGGACATGACCGTGTAACTTCTTTGTTTTGCTTTCTTACAGAAAAAACTTTGATTACCTCTTGATGTATCATTCTGTGAGATTTCTTAAACACAGCAAGCAATGTTAGTCACTATTTCTCCCTGGATAATGGTTAATTCTGTGTGTCCATTTGATTAGGATATAGTTGTTTGGTAAAACATTAGTGTAGATGTTGCTCTGAAGGTATTTCTGGATGTGATTAACCTTTAAAATTAGTTGACCTTAAGCAGATTAGCCTTTACAGTGTCAGTAGGCCTCACCCAATCAGTTGAAAGCCTAAAAGCAAAGACTGAGGTTTCCTAGAAAAGGAATTCTACCTCAGAATTGCAGCATGGAAATCTTATCTGAGTTTCCAGCCTGGAGGTTCCTCCTGCAGATTTCAGATCCAAGACTGAAATATCAATGCTTACCTAACTTTTCAGCCTTGCCAGCCTGCCTTCAGTTCAGCTCAGGTGCTCAGTCATGTCCAACTATTTGTGACCCCATGGACTGCAGCACGCCATGCTTCCCTGTCCATCACCAATTCCCAAATCTTGCTCAAACTCATGTCCATTGAGTCGGTGGTGCCATCTCATCCTCTGATGTCCCTTTCTCCTCCTCCCTTCAATCTTTCCCAGCATCAGGGTCTTTTACTATGAGACAGCTCTTCGCATCAGGTGGCCAAAGTATTGGAGTATTCAATTTCAGCCTCAGTTCTTCCAGTGGATATTCAGGACTGATCTCCTTTAGAATGGACCGGTTGGATCTCCTTGCTGCCCAAGGGACTCTCAAGAGTCTTCTCCAACACCACAACTCAAAAGCATCAATTCTTCAGCACTCAGCTTTCTTTATGGTCCAACTCTCTCACATCCATACATGACTACTAGAAAAACTATAGCTCTGACTAGATGGACATTTGTTGACAAAGTAATGCCTCTGCTTTTTAAAATGCTGTCTAGGTTGGTCATAGCTTTTCTTCCAAGGAGCAAGCATCTTTTAATTTCATGGCTGCAGTCACCATCTGCAGTGATTTTGGAGCCCAAGGAAAGAAAGTCTGTTGCTGTTTCCATTGCTTCCTCATCTACTTGCCATGAAGTGATGGAACCAGATGCCACAATGTTCGTTTTTTGAATGTTGAGTTTTGAACCAGCTTTCTCACTCTTCATTTTCACCTGCATCAAGAGACTCTTAAGTTTCTCTTTGCTTTCTGCCATAAGGGTAGTGTCATCTGCATATCTGAAGTTATTGATATTTCTGCCAGTGATCTTTTTTAAATTAATTTATTTAAATTGGAGGTTAGTTACTTTACAATATTGTAGTGGTTTTTGCCATACACTGACATGAATCAGCCATGGTGTACATGTGTTCCCCATCTTGAACCCCCCTCCCACCTGCCTCCCCATCCCATCCCTCTGGGTCATCCCAGTGCACCAGCCTTGAGTGCCCTGTCTCATGCATCAAACCTGGACTGGCGATCTGTTTCCCATATGGTAATATACATGTTTCAATGCTATTCTCCCAAATCATCTCACCCTTGCCTTCCCCCACAGAGTCCAAAAGTCTGTTCTTTACATCTATATTTCTTTTGTTGTCTTGCATATAGGGTCATCATTACCATCTTTCTAAATTCCATATATATGCACTAATATACTGTATTGCTGTATATACTGTATTTTTCTCTGTATAATAGGCTCCAGTTTCATTTACCTCATTAGAACTGATTCAAATGCATTCTTTTTAATAGCTGAGTAATATTCCATTGTGTATATGTACCAAAGCTTTCTTATCTATTCATCTGCTGATGGACATCTAGGTTGCTTCCATGTCCTGGCTATTGTAAACAGTGCTGTGATGAACAGTGTCTCCCAGCAATCTTGATTCCAGCTTGAGCTTCATCCAGTCCGGCATTTTGCCTGATGTACTCTGCATATAATTTAAATAAGCAAGCTAACAATATACAGCCTTGATGTTCTCCTTTCCCAATGTGGAACCACATCATTGTTCTATGTTTGGTTCTAACTGTTGCTTCTTGACCTGCATACAGGTTTCTCAGGAGGCAGGTGATGTGGTCTGGTATTTCCATCTCTTTAAGAATTTCCCACAGTTTATTGTGATCCACAAGGCTTTGGCTCAGCCAATAAAGCAGAAATAGATGTTTTTCTGGAACTCTCTTGCTTTTTCAATGATCCAGTGGATGTTGGCAATTTGATCTCTGGTTCCTCTGCCTTTTCCAAATCCAGCTTGAACATCTAGAAGTTCACGGTTCAGGTACTGTTGAAGTCTGGCTTGAGGATTTTGAGTGTTACTTTGCTAGTGTGTGAGATGAGTGCAATTGTGCGGTAGTTTGAGCATTCTTTGGCATTGCCTTTCTTTGGGATTGGAATGAAGACTAACCTTTTCCAGGCCTGTGGTCACTGCTGAGTTTTCCAAATTTGCTGGCATATTGAGTGCAGCACTTACACAGCATCATCTTTTAGGATTTGAAATAGCTCAACTGGGATTACATCACCTCCACTAGCTTTGTTTGTAGTGATGCTTCCTAAGGCCCACTTGACTTCACACTCCAGGGTTTCTGGCTCTAGGTGAGTGATCACACCATCATGGTTATCTTGGTTATTAAGATCATTTTTATACAGTTCTTCTGTGTATTCTTGCCACCTCTTCTTAATCTCTTCTGTTTCTGTTAGGTCCATATCATTTCTGTCCTTTATTGTGTCCATCTTTGCATGAAATGTTTCCTTGGTGTCTCCAGTTCTCTTGAAGAGATCTCTAGTCTTTCCCATTCTATTGCTTCCCTGTTTCCTGACATTGATCCCTGAGGAAGTCTTTCTTATCTTTCTTTGCTATTCTTTGGAACTCTTCATTCAGATGGGTATATCTTTCCTTTTCTCCTTTGCCTTTAGTGTCTCTTCTTTTGTCAGCTATTTGTAAGGCCTCCTCAAACAACCATTTTGCCTTTTTGCATTTCTTTTTCTTGGGGATAGTATTGGTCACAGCCTGCCTTACAGAGTTCAAATTTTCCAGCCCCCATAATTGTGTGAGAATATTTCT
Source organism: Oryx dammah (assembly GCF_014754425.2). Taxonomy (NCBI): domain Eukaryota; kingdom Metazoa; phylum Chordata; class Mammalia; order Artiodactyla; family Bovidae; genus Oryx; species Oryx dammah. The sequence goes on from NW_024070201.1 coordinate 4,170,801, forward strand.
TAAAATAAATCCTCCACCACACACATATATATCCTCATTTATATATACATATGCTGGTTGGTGGTTTGCTCACAAAGTCATGTATGACTCTTGCAACCCAATGGACTGTGGCCTGCCAGGCTCGTCTGTCCCTGGGATTTCCCAGGCAGAATACTGGAGTGGGTTGCCATTTCCTTCTCCAGGGGATCTTCTCAACCCAGGGATGGAACCATGTCTCCTGCATTGGCAGGTGGTTTCTTTACCAACTGAGCCACCAGGGAAGCCCATATACATGTGTTTGTGTATATATATGCATATGTGTACATGATAGATAGAGATACTGTTGGTTCTGTTTCTTTGGAGAACCCTGACTTACGCACTTGAATTTTACTTAGCTTAGAGTTAAGATGAGGAACAACTTGGAAGAGAGAAAGGTCTCTAAGTGAGTACAGAATCCCCTTTATCCCTGAAGTGAAGAGTGGGAAGCAACTCCTCAGTCCCCTGGCCTTCTCTAGGCAAGCAAGAGGCATGCCCTCTCCCTAACGCCTTTAAGTGAAAAGGGAAGATGGCTTTCTCTGCAAACACAGCAATGTTTCTGGATTTCTCCCAGCACCTGTAGCCTGCTTATTCTTTGTATAGTCACTGCATAGTTCTCCTAACTGCAGGGCTAATCCATAGTTTCCATGAACAGCCCTTGTATCTGACCCCCCCACCCTGCCCCCTGCTACCCCCAGCCCCAAGGCCCAGCTCAGTAACCTGGCATATAACAGTGCTTCATGACTGTTGAGTTACTGGATTAAAGACTTTATTTTCTTTCAGAATCTTTCTGCCAGGCCCACTGTGACCTGTGCACTGCTCCTGAGTGGTGTTGGGTCCGCTGCCACATGTAGGGAGAGTTCAGCATGCCAGATTTCACAGCAATGTTCCACAAAAAATGTCTTTTGAACAAGGTGAACTTCATTTCAGAGTATTATCACTGCTCCCTCTCTTTCTTCATAAATACAGGTTGACAGATTGATCTTACATTTGATTGTGAAGTCAGAGTGATGGCTTGCTATTTAACCTTTGGTTTGGAACGTGGATCACTTCACATAAAAGGTCTGTACTTCCCAAGTGCCGTTTTAATCAGAGGTGATTGTAAAATGAATGTGAATTTCATTCTTCTGCTGAGACTTCTATAACCAGCTGCTAAGCACAATAATATTTTCTACCTTCTAGCACTTTGTATTGTGTGACTCTTTCATATACAGTAGTTCAACAAATATTAGCTACCCTTTTCTTTAATTCTTACAACAAACCTGAGAGGTAGATATGAATGTCAAATTGTAAAGGCAGCTCAGAGAGTTAAGAGAATTGTTCAAGGTTAGAACTTAGTAATTCAAGGATACCTATATAAATATGTATGTAATAATATATACTGTTTTTGCTGAGTGCTTATTATATGCTAAGTGATTACTAAGAGGTTCACATGCATTATATCTTATAATTCTTGAAATGTCTTCATGAAAAAGGTGCTGCAATTATTCCCATTTTATATCTGCAGAAATTAAAGGTAAGTAACTTGCCTGAAGTTGCATAGCCTTGCATCCATCCAAATTCAGATCCCACAAGCTTAGCTGCTACCCTCTACTGCTTTTGAACCAAAATAAGCATGTACATGAATGTTTGTCTGTGCACATCATACTTTATTGTCTTTTTGAAGGCAATAAAATACCTCATGTAGTTAGTAAGAGGCACAGCAAGAGTTGAATTAGGCCTCGTATTCTTTATTACATTAAGGCTGCCTTCCTGAGTCTGCAGCTGCCTCTTTAACCAACAGGCTCTGTGTCAACACTAGCTTTCAATTAGCTCATGATTGGGGTCAGGGAGAACACAGGTCACTGAAATTCAAAAATAACCCCTCAAAACTATTTTTTGCAATGTGCTGTGTAAAAATATCCTGCCCAAACTGTTTAAAATAGTCCTGTGGATGTGTCTGGCTTCACTCCCTTCCTGGAACAGAGGTTCAAACCAACTCCCAAATGACCAAATCTGGACAACACGGGGGAGGCTGAGGAGGCTGCTGGGGAACAGAGGGAGTTTAATTATATCCACGAGAGGCTGAGTAACTGAGTGTTTGGCACCATTATATGAGTTTGTGAAAGTCTAAGAGCAGGAATGAGAAGAATGAAGGGAGAAGGGCAGGCACGTGTGTAAACGTGTGCCTCAGGGCTCAGTTAACCCAGGACAGGATCTGACCTTGTGTCCATGTTGACTGCACGCATGTTCAATGGATGACTGACTGATTACCACAAGGAATCGTTTCACCTCAGCCGACCTTTGCATGGACACCACACCTCTGCTTCAATGAACATAACCCTGTCACCTGAAAGGGAGTATGGAGAATGGAAACTGCCTGAGGAGCCTAGTCATTCTTTGACCATTTCACATCCAATCCTTCATTCCTGTTAGCACCTGAAATCTCCCAGAAACCCTACATGGGCAACAGTCTGAGTGAGCAAGTGCCTTTGTCTCCAAAGGAAGACAGTGTGTCCCCTTGCTCCCTCCACTCCCTGAATCAGTGGCAGCCTTGTGGGTTAAGTTCAGCCCACCAGCCTCATTCTCCTGGAATGCAAGTCTGAAGTGAGTGACCTGGTATCTTTAACTGGGAGGCTGCGGGGGGGAGGGTATCGTCTTCCCGGTAGCAGCAGACCAGCTTGCGTCTGCTGCATGATCTTAGCTGCAGGCCCCAGAGCACTGTGGTGTCCACCCACATTCCCACTCTGGGTTTCCAGTCTCAGTTCTGTGAGTCCCTGTTACTCTTCCAACATATTTTCGGCTTAAGATTGCCAGACATTTTCTGCAGATTGCAATCAAGAACTCTGACACACATAAGTTGAGTGAGTCCCTTGAAATAAAAAGACCAGTGAAAGAAAATGGCTATGCATTTAACCCTCACTGGTACCACAACCATAAAAGGCAAAACACAGCACCCAGAGTCCAATTTTTTTTTTCCACCTTCTAGCACATTTCTATCAGATAGCATCTACTGAAGTAAGCATGGCTTCAAAATCACTACCCAATTTTCTCACATAGAAATAGCAAGAGTTCAGCTAGGCATCTGAGAGAATGGCTTCTATTGCTAGAAAACCAGTGTGCTTATTGACTCAGAATTGAAAATTGCTTACTTGTAGTTCAAATCGAACACCGTTTAACAGAAAAGACCTGTCACAGAAATCTTCTGCAAACTTTTCTCGATCATGACCTCCCACAAATAATTCTTATAAGGTTTATGAGTAATTTGTGTTAGGGAAGATCCAAGTGTAGATTTTGCAGGGTGAACACTCCTCCCAGTCCTCTGGGACTTACGTAAACAGGCAACCAGAATTAGGAGAATTCCTCTTGTTAAACTGATAACACTTCCACAGCACAGCCCGAACCAGGTAACTGTAACAGTGTGTGTGTATGTTGGTCGCTCAGTCGCATCTGACTCTTGGCGACCCATGGACTGTAGTTCTCCAAGCTCCTCTGTCCATGGAATTTTCCAGGTAAGAATACTGGAATGGGTTGTCATTCCCTTCTCAAGGGGATCTTCCTGACTGATTGAACATGGGTCTCCTGCATTACAGGCAGATTCTTTACTGTCTGAGTCACCAGGAAAGCCCAATTGTAATAGTATTTTGGGCTAAATCCTAATCATTCCCACTGCAAATCAGAAAGAATGGAATAGACATCCTCAGGGTTTTAGAATTTTATTATCTGCGGTAGAGGAAAGTTGTAGAAAGAAATAATTAAGATTGCAATCAATTTTTTTACTATTGGATTTAGTGGGCTTCCCTTGTGGCTCATCTGGTAAAGAATCCCCCTGCAATGAGGGAGACCTGGGTTTGATCCCTGGGTTGGGAAGATCCCCTGGAGAAGGGAAAGGCTACCCACTCCAGTATTCTGGTCACATAATTATGTAGACTGTATAGTCCATGAGATCACAAAGAGTTGGATACAACTGAGCAACTTTAACTTTCACTTTAGCTTCAGTATCACTGAATGAAATTATATATTAATATTTTTTAAAAAGTAATATGTTTAGCCTCCCTCCTTCAACTTCCTGTCTCCTTTTAGATGATGGGCTTATTGAACTCAGAAAACTAGATCATTGATAACTTTGTATGTATGGCTGGACTAGAGTCACAGTGGAGTGGACTAGGGGAAGAGGGAAGCAAAGGAAGGTCTGAAAGGTCAAGTTCAAAGCAGGAAAAGAGACTCAAAGATGGAGATCTGCCCTACTTATCAATTTATTGCTTCTCAGCTCTAAATCCATCATTTATTACCTGCTTCTGCAGTAATGGAACTAGACCTTCATTAAGCATGTTCCTTTTGCAGACAGCACAATTAGATTTTACTGAGAGAGCACGGGTGTGTGATGGTATGGCAGAAGGCAAGGCTTCTCCTTCTGGGTCTGCAGTACTGCTGTTTTGTTTCTTTCTTGTTTGAATCACTTAGCCGCTAGTGATATGTGTGAGGAAAATTCAGTGGCATTCTTTCCCAGCCACTTTCCTGGAGCTCTCGGGTCCCTGTCAAGTTGGCAGGACTTACCCTGACTCTGGCAGGGTGACTACCTCTCCATGCCCCTTTCAGTGTGAATAACATGAACCCCAACATGGGCTCCTCTTCTAGACTTTTGTTTGCCTATCCCCACCATCATCCCTCAGTACCCCAAAGAGTTGTCTGCTGCTTGCCTGGCACTGAAGCAAATCAGAAAACTTCTCTATCAAATAGGGAAACCACCCCTCAATCTCCAACAAGGTCTAAATCTCAGCCTGGGAGAAGGGACCTCCCTTCTAGGTTCATTTTTCTTTAGGCATTCTTTCTCAGCCCTAGGGAACTGTTTAAAGTTCTCTTTACCATAATTATAGTCACTCCTCTATTATAGTGAGTAATGCTTTGCATTAAACTTTCCTTGTGTGTTTTCTGCCTCCTAACCAGGATCTGAATGATAAAGAACTTGCAGAAGTAGTAGTCTCACAAAGATGGGATTTGGAGATGGGATTCCCTGGTGGCTCAGATGGCAAAGCGTCTGCCTGCAATGCAGAAGACCCGGGTTCGATTCCCTGGTCAGGAAGATCCCCTGGAGAAGGAAATTATAACCCACTCTAGTACTCTTGCCTAAAAAATTCCATGGATGGAGGAGCCTGGTGGTCTACAGTCCTTGGGGTCACAGAGAGTTGGACACAACTGAGTGACTTCACCTGGTCATGCCCTTAGGCTCTAGTGTGGAGCTCCTTGAGAATAGGGAATAGGATACTAATAATCTGTGCCATACGGTGACGCTTAATTACTTAAGTCATAACCTGTGTTTGAGTTTGATAAAGTGCCAACTGAAACAAGTGCCTTAGGATCCCAAATGGTTGCTGCATTTGACTTTTATGGCAGTAATGATGACTACAAAGACTGGTTTAGGATTGACGTTTTTTTCAATGTACTTTAGCATTTGTCAAAGGAAAATAGCATGCTCGGTTCCTTTGACTTTTAGCTTACGTTATTGTCTGAGCGGGCTTCACTGGTGGCTCATATGGTAAAGCGTCTGCCTGCAATGCGGGAGACCTGGGTTTGATTCCTGGGTCGGGAAGATCACCTGGAGAAGGAAATGGCAATCCACTCCAGCACTCTTGCCTGGAAAATCCCATGGACGGACGAAACTGATAGGCTACAGTCCATGGGGTCGCAAAGGGTCGGACACGACTGAGCGACTTCACTTATTGTCTGAGCACATCTATGACAGCCTTGAAAAGGTTCGCTTTTCTTTTCTTTTTATAAATTTATTTTAATTGGAGGTTAATTGCTTTACAATATTGTATTGGTTTGGGCATACATTAACATGAATCCACCACAGGTGTACACGTGTTCCCCATCCTGAACCCCTCTCCCTCCTCCCTCCCCGTACCATCCCTCTGGGTCGTCTCAGTGCACCAGCCCCAAGCATCCAGTATCATAGCTACAGGGATGTTATAGCTGAAAATAAAACGCAACACTTCGTTATGTGAGCTGTTGAATTACAGCAATAGTTAAATTCAGTCATGTCAAGTTTCTCATGTGAAATTTAAGACATTGATTAGGAAAGACTGGAATCATGAAACTCAGAATGGGGACTACTGGTTGGATCCAGATAAAGTTGGCAATCATTAATCCTCATGTCATCCTGAGTCTCATTTCCCAAGGGAATTAATTTCCTCTTTCATGTCTGAGAAGAATAACCTACCTTTGCCTGAAAACCCTGTGATAACCTCACCTGGGACAGAAACCTTGAAAAATGAACTCTTATTCCCTTTAAAACACACCACAACCATACTCTATTGCCACCAGATCCTTGGTCTAATCTCTCTATATTCTTAGGGCCCAGGACATATTACAAGCCAGGAGGAAATACCAAAGAATTGTAAGACTTTGTTATAACTATGTGTAGAAACTGAAGAGAAGATGTACAAGAGTGAATTCTAAGTATATTAGACCAAGTGCAGCATTTAGCTACAAAGACAAGGTGGAAATCTTTACCTTAAAGTCTATCATGAATGTACTGGTAATCAAAATGCTTTGATCCACAGGATATTCAGATAATTTGGAAAATTGATCTGAGTATGCCTAGGAGGTAAATGCACTGGTGAGCTATTAGTATACTTCTTGACTGATATATAACACTATTGCTCTGGAGTCAAAACCCTGAACTGAGTAACCACAGTGAATAATCTTGGCCTCTCACTGTATCCAGACCATAGTTAAGTCACAGACTCAGAGTCCTTTGATTGAAAGAGAGGCCAATAAACTTGAGGAGGAATCCTATGCCATTGCTGAAAGTATCTACTGTATAAAGAATCCTGCAGCTGTGCATTAGAGTGAGAGTGCTCTGGGGAATTGTCCCCTGATCCTTTAGGGGTTATCATACAATAGTCCCAAATTGATGCTAATTCCTGGGGACTCAAAATACCTTTATGGTCCAACAATCAAAGTCGAGACTTATAGTGGTCAAATAATAGATGGGGCTTTATTTCATATTTGACTTATAGTGGGTTTAGCTTAATCTCTAAATTCATTCTCTGACCATATGGTGGGGATCATCTTGACAGGAATGATGAAGTAAAACCCCCTGGAACACCCCTTATCCTTATCAAGATTGTCAGCTAGAAGCAATATCTCAACTGAGAGACTTTGAGCTCTGTGAATTCGGATGTCTTTAATATCTAAAGGGACAATATTTCTGTCAGAGGACGCAATGGTGCTTCCACTGAATTGGAAGATGAGACCTGACTATTTTGGGTTCCTTATGCCACTTGAACAAACAGGCAGAAGTGATTCTACTTGTTGGAGTCACAAATCCTGAATGTCAAGGGGAAATTGGGTTGTTACTACATGACGAAGTCAAAGAGGATTTTATTTTCAATCCAGTGGGCTTTGGGGAGTACGTTTTACTATTTCCACATCCAATAGAAAAAGTTAATGAAAACTATAATAACAAAAAAAGGCAGGTCTCTTGATAACTTAGACCCTTTGGAAATTAATGTTTACCTGGTAAAGCCCAACTGGCTGACATTCTGAAGTAGGAGGAAATACAGAATTCACAGTGAGAAAAGGAATAACTAAATATCAAGTGAAGCCCTGTAACCAATTACAAGAATAAGAACTGGAGTACCTGTCATATTTTCTATTTGATTTGATTTTGTTTATTTTGTTTATGCAGAAATTAATTATTTTCCTCTCTCTTGCCCATTTTTATTTTATATACCAGTTGTGATTAATTTTAAATGTTGCCCTATAAATTTTAAAATTACAGAATATTAGGTGGTACTGTGACAGAATTGGGGAGTTATTAATATAGCCACATAGAAATACAATGACTATTGAAACAGTTCATCTCCTAGCATTGAGGAAAGGATGAGTATTGGGAGCCACGTTAGGCATTACTGACAAAATGGAGGCACAGTCCCCAGCCCCCTCTCCTCATTCCGTAGGCATGGATCCCAGGATGAAGGAGTTAGGCCTTGTAGTTCTGACTTGTCTTTTCCTCTCCTTCGCTAAGTTGACTGAAAAGGAATATTGAGGTGCTTATTGTTCTTGAGGGAAGCATGAGAAGGCACAAAGCCTTCTGCAGCATTACTCAGAAAATAATTCATAAAGTTAATCACTGACATTTGTTCAAGGACTTTTACAAAAGAATGTTCCAGAATGAGCACATAGGCTGTAGCTTGAGGCCATGGGAGGGATTGATATCTGAAGCCTCAGTTCAGTTCAGTTCAGTCGCTCAGTCGTGTCCGACTCTTTGCGACCCCATGAATTGCAGCACGCCAGGCATCCCTGTCCATCACCAACTCCCGGAGTTCGCCCAGACTCACATCCATCGAGTCAGTGATGCCATCCAGCCATCTCATCCTCTGTCGTCCCCTTCTCCTCCTGCCCCCAATCCCTCCCAGCATCAGAGTCTTTTCCAATGAGTCAATTCTTCCCATGAGGTGGCCAAAGTACTGGAGTTTCAGCTTTAGCATCATTCTTTCCAAAGAAATCCCAGAGTTGATCTCCTTCAGAATGGACTGGTTGGATCTCCTTGCAGTCCAAGGGACTCTCAAGAGTTTTCAACACCACAGTTCAAAAGCATCAATTCTTCAGCGCTCAGCCTTCTTCACAGTCCAACTCTCACATCCATACATGACCACAGGAAAAACCATAGCCTTGACTAGACGGACCTTAGTCGGCAAAGTAATGTCTCTGCTTTTGAATATGCTATCTAGGTTGGTCATAACTTTTCTTCCAAGGAGTAAGCATCTTTTAATTTCATGGCTGCAGTCACCATCTGCAGTGATTTTGGAGCCCAAAAATAAAGTCTGACACTGTTTCCACTGTTTTCCCATCTATTTCCCATGAAGTAATGGGACCGGATGTCATAATCTTTGTTTTTGAATGTTGAGCTTTAAGCCAACTTTTTCTCTCCTCTTTCACTTTCATCAAGAGGCTTTTTAGTTCCTCTTCATTTTCTGCCATTAGGGTGGTGTCATCCTCATATCTGAGTTGACTGATATTTCTCCTGGCAATCTTGATTCCAGTTTGTGCTTCTTCCAGCCCAGCATTTCTCATGATGTACTCTGCATAGAAGTTAAATAAGCAGGGTGACAATATACAGCCTTGACGTACTCCTTTTCCTATTTGGAACCAGTCTGTTTTCCATATCCAGTTTTAACTGTTGCTTCCTGACCTGCATACAGATTACTCAAGAGGCAGGTTAGATGGTCTGGTATTCCCATCTGTTTCAGAATTTTCCATAGTTTATTGTGATCCACACAGTCCAAGGCTTTGTCATAATCAATAAACCAGAAATAGGTGTTTTTCTGGAACTCTCTTGCTTTTTCCATGATCCAGCAGATGTTGGCAATTTGATCTCTTGGTCCGCTGCCTTTTCTAAAACCAGCTTGAACATCAGGAAGTTCACGGTTCACATATTGCTGAAGCCTGGCTTGGAGAATTTTGAACATTACTTTACTAGCATGTGAGATGAGTGCAATTGTGTGGTAGTTTGAGCATTCTTTGGCATTGCCTTTCTTAGGGATTGGCATGAAAACTGACTTTTTCCAGTCCTGTGGCCACTGCTGAATTTCCCAAATTTGCTGGCATATTGAGTACAGCACTTTCACAGCATCATCTTTCAGGATTTGAAATAGCTCAACTGGAATTCCATCACCTCCACTAGCTTTGTTCATAGTGATGCTTTCTAAGGCCCACTTGACTTCACATTCCAGGATGTCTGGCTCTAGGTGAGTGATCACACCATCGTGATTATCTGATTTGTGAAGATCTTTTTTGTACAGTTCTGTGTATTCTTGCCACCTCTTCTTAATATCTTCTGCTTCTGTTAGGTCCATACCATTTCTGTCCCTTATCGAGCCCATCTTTTCATGAAATGTTCCCTTGGTATCTCTAATTTTCTTGAAGAGATTTCTAGTCTTTCCCATTCTGTTCTTTTCCTCTATTTCTTTGCATTGATCGCAAAGGGACTTTTCTGGTGGCTCAGACGGTAAAGCGTCTGCCTGCAGTACAGGAGACCCGGGTTCAATCCCTGCATTGGGAAGATCCCCTGGAGAAGGAAATGGCAACCCACTCCAGTACTCTTGCCTGGAAAATTCCATGGACAGAGGACCCTGGTAGGATATAGTCCATGGGGTTTCGAAGAGTCGGACAGGACTGAGTGACTTCACTTTCACTATCTGAAGTCTACTTGTGAGGAAAATGTTTATGGCAAATGAGTTTACTGAATTTAGGGCTTAGAAATAATTAAAACAGTTAGAAGTTAAAGATTTAAGGAATGTTGTAAAGTTAGGATATTTTACTATAGCTTATAGAAGTTAGGAATTTTTAGAAACACTATAGCTAGAAGCCTTTTTAAGAGATAGTGAGCTCAGGATGTTAGGGGCAAACAGGATTTAGGAAGATAAGTAGTAAACTGAGGAATGTAGCATGAGTTATAATGTAATCACAAGTTAACTATAGGACACATTAGAAGAGGTAGATAATAGATGATAAGGCTGATTCGGAGAGAATCACTAAAGCAGGAACTCTGTTTGAAGAGCAACAATGATTTATGGAGATAATAAATCTGGGAGAGGGGGAACTGAAAATGTCAAACCTCTGGCCTAATGTTTTTGTAAAAGTATAAAAGAGAATCTTAAACTTTGAATAAACAGGCAGTCCAAAAGAAAACTGGGAGAGGCTACCTCATCACCGATACCGTTCATCTCTTCAGGTTGAATCCCTGGTTGCTGGAGTTGGACTCCAGCAGATAAGAATTTTTCACCTTTAAGAAGGACAGGTGTGGCATTTTTCGGGTTGAAACATGGAGTTGTTTACATGTTGCATGGAATTTCAAATGTGTGGAGAAAGGTAGACATGGAATCTGAGTTATTGAAAGGTGGGTTGTGACTTCAATGAACTTATTGCTTTTTAATAGATTTATCCTATCGGGCCTCCCCTAGTGGCTCAATGGTAAAAAACCCACCTGCCAATGCAGGAGATCCAGGTTTTATCCCTGGGTTAGGAAGATCCCCTGGAGAAGGAAATGGAAGCCCTCTCCATTAATCTTGCTGGTAAATCCCTTGGACAGAGGAGCCTGGCAGGCTACAGTCCAAAGGACTGCAAAAGAGTCAGACACGGCTAAACAAGAACAATAGATTCTATCATACAGTATCTGCTCTGTGATAATGCAGTTGAACCCTTTAAGCATTTCTCCTTTGGAGCAAGCATGATGTTAAATTTGTCAGTAGAGGGTGAAGGAGGGATATTGCAAGACAAAGGAGTCTTCTTCTTGGTTCTGGGACATTGTATCTTCTTGCTTCTACCATAAGGCTTCCAACAGTGCCCAAGGTAAAAATCCAGTGGCATTCCGCCATGACTGCTTGCCCAGAGCAGGCATTCCTTACACGTTCACTGCTCATGACCAGCTCACTTTAACCTTCCCCACAGACATAACACATCTCCAGCTTCCCACCATCCTGCTGGAAAGTGAGCTCCATATAATCAGAGTCAATATATTGAATTTTGCCTAGATAAATGGAATGTCCTCTGAACCACTCTGAGGCACTTATCTGGCCAGAGGGTGTTTCAACTTTACACAGTAAATTCATTCTCGAATGTTCTCTAAGCCTTTTATTCACTTACTCTATAGTCAACCATATCAGTTCTGGCATTTCTACTTCATTTAGTGTGTGCTGTCACTTTTTCTAAGTTTTCAAGAGCCATTCAAGGAGTGTATTAGCACCATTTCCTAGGGTCCTTGCTAGGATGTTATAACCCATATTTTGGGAGAATACATTCATATTAATAAACTCTAGTTTAACCAGCCTTGTATTTTATTTCCCTTGACCTAGAACCCTCAAGGTCCAGTTCCATATATTTTTCCACTTCCTGACAGAATGTATTGGTCAAATTCTGCAGCTCCTTCAGAGTATAATTCCTCTCTTCCCTTAGCAGACCCAGCACAGGCTTAGTCTTAGACTCTTGTTCTAGGTCTGGTTTCTGGGAGGGTGCAAGTGAACTTTGTCTTCTAAGACATCTTCCTCATTTGAGGGTTCTGTACTGTCTCTAAGGAAAACGTGAGTCACTTCTGCACACCCAGAACACTCAGAGAAATCTGGGAATTCAAAGTTCTCAAATGAATCTATCCAGATGTCCTTGTCCCAAAGCTCGGGGTCCCACTTCTTCCCTGTTAGAGTCCTAATTATGGCCCGGGAAGCCTGCTGTGGTAGAGTTTGCTTTTCTCTTCTTTCCACTACCTCCATGACTAAGTCCTCAGCCTGACCTGCAATCCACTCTTCTGGTCACAGCAGATGACTTAAGTGCTGCCAGAGTCCTCTCCTGCCTTCAGTCTGTCTTGAATTGGTGATTTATCACCCTGAGCCTGACATGTCTCTTCAGTTAACTATTGGTGCTTAATATCAACCCCCAACTCCATGGTTCTTTCTCATGGTTATCATTTCCTTTATCTTCCTTCAGCATCAGAAATATTATATTACCTTATGAATCCTCTTAGACCACAATCTTATCCCCAATTACCACTAGTGAGACTTTTAACAATTGCCCTGTTACAACATTTCAGGAGCTGTTCATTCTCCGCCTACCACTAGTGATGGATTCCTCATTGCCAGTCAGCCAGATCCATCTCCAAAGTCCCTTTATAATCTTCCCAGATTCCCAGGTTCTTCTCCTTCCCAGAACCACTTCCTAGAATCCACTTCTGGATTCTCTGGCAACAGGTACTGAAACAGTGAGATGGACAGTCAGTCAGGGATGCTGGGGGCAGGAAAGATGGGGGCTCTCAGGAGACAGATTTTAAGAAAGTGAGAAAGGCGAGATGGGCAGAGAGTTTCTTATTTGCAACCAAGGCCTTGGCTGATTCTGTTGATTTCTGGAGATGAGATGTCTTTCAGAGTGTCTCAAATTGAGTTACCAGAAGGTTGTCTCCCTACCTCAACCTATTTTTGGCTGTAGAATGCTTCCTGGGTAAGAGGTGAAGCTTTGGGACAAGTCTGAACTTGGATACTGAGGGTTCCAATGAGGAGTACAGCTGAAGCCATTAACAGCTGATAGTCCCAGAATTCAGGGACTGCATGACTCAGATCTAAACAAGGGATCTGGGAGGAGCACCACCATATTTACTGCTCCAATAGCTGCTGAGTCAGATCCTACTAAATTTGCTGCTAGTCTGGATCAGAAATGGTTCCAGAATAAGCCCGTAGGTTTCATGCCCTTGGGGAAGCAGATGAGCTTCACTGGCTAACAGTGTGGCTGGGTGGGGGTGGGGGGCATACTGACACCTTGAATCTATTCCAAGCTAAAAGCCTCTTTAGAAAGGATCATTTAATTCATTTAATTAAACCATAGTTTTTACATGCATGGCTTTTGTATTCTTTTTGCTCCTGCTGTTTGGAATGAAAAAAGAATGAAAAAAAGAAGACAGAAGGTTGGCTTATTGAGCATAGGACTATCAATCCCTATCTTTGGCAACTCTGTTCTTTTGCAGGTAAAATACAGATGGATGTGAGTTCCAGGCCCACAACATGAATTGCCTCCCTCTTGTCACAGTTCAGTGATAAATCAGCTGTAACTGCAGAAGAAAATGGGAAGTAACTATGGGCACATCCCTGGAAGAAGAAATGGCAACCTACTCCATTATTCTTGCCGGGAAAAATCTCATGGACAGAGGAGCCTGGTGGGCTACAGCCCATATGGTCGCAAAGAGTCAGACATGACGGAGCAACTGAGCATGAGCATATGGGCCCACATGACACGTTAAATCAAGTTAGTTCATCCTGATTAGCATTGGTTTACTCAGAAGCAAATGAATTAGCATTCACCCACCTCTGACTAAAACTGTGCTCATAAGCAAGGTGGTCTGAGAGATGTCATGACCGCATTTGAAAGTACTGTCTAGATGAAAAGAACAGGCTTTTGGACTCTGTGGGAGAAGATGAGGGTGGGATGATCTGAGACATTAGCACAGAAACATGTACATTACCATGTGTAAAATAGATGACCAGTGCAAGTTCAGTGCATGAAGCAGGGTGCTCAAAGCTGGTGTACTGGGACAACCTAGAGGGATGGGGTGGGGAGAGAGGTGGGAGGGGGGTTCAGGATGGACGGACACATGTACACCCATGGCTGATTCATGTCGATGTATGGCAAAAACCAGCACAATACTGTAAAGTAATTATCCTCCTATTAAAATAAATAATTTTTTTTTAAATTAAAAAGAAATAGAAAGTACTGTTTAAGTACCTGGAAAAATATATCTCTGAAGCTTGCAATTCTACCAAAGTTCCAACCTGAGTGCCTGCAGTCAGGGCCTTCTGAGGTTTGTGTGCACAAGGGTCTCTGCTATGTAGTCAGGTGAGAGGCCTCCAAACCCACTCCCAGAACCACTGTCTTGCTCTCCTCTGCAATCCAGGGCCACATCAAGTTGACTGCCTTGAAGGTCTGTTCTCTCTCCCAGCTGAAACTGTCTTCTTACAGTGCAGGGCCAGGATATATGACTTAGGCATTTACTTCAGGGACAGAATTTATAGGGTCACCGAGAAAACTCAGTAATCAAAACGAATATTTTTAAAAATCAAAACTAAAGTAAAAAAAAATTATGGTGAACAAAATAACTAAAATTTAAATAAAGGCTGAGTCAATTTATTGATTTTAACTTTTGCCTGAATCTATCTAAAACTATAGTTCATCATTGCACTACTAAGGAGGAAGCGTAGTATTTAACTTCCTGCTTGAAATTGATGGTCTCCAGAGCATGCATTGTTCCCCTACTTTAGTGGGTATCAAGATTGCCCAAAGGGCTTGTTGAAACACAGTTTACTCAACCCCAAACCCAGAATTTCTGAGATGGGCCCCAATAAATTGTATTTCTAACAAATTCCAGACAATGGGACTACTTCTAAAATAGGAAAACACGTTAAGAACGACTATAAGACTCTTATACAAACAATAAGCCAATGGTGCCTGTAGCAAGTGCTCATAGAAAAACAAAAATATTTTGATGAGCGAGTGAATGAGGTGTCATAAGGCCAAATCAGCTAGTGGGTACATGCTGAGTGGGGTTCTACAGGTGAATGTCCTCTCCTGTGTCTTTCTAAGGAGTGTTTCATGATCCACAAAAGTAGGCTCAGGCTTCTCCTGCCTGATGCAAGGAGACACATCTCAGACGGATGTGAGCAATAGAGCAGGGCATGACTGTGACAGAGCTTGGATCTCAACTTGGCTCCAGAGGCCTCTTTTCTTTAGCTCTCCTCCTCTCCTCCCGTTCCCTACTTTTCCTGTCATCCTTTATCCACATGTTACCCAGTCCCTTCCAGCATGGAACCACCCAGATCTAGTCTCCTAGGCCACTCTCAGAGGTAGGATGGGAGTGCAGGTGGCAAAACAGAGGTGGGGGAGACAGTTCACTTCCAGTCAGGCAAGAGGACATTTCAACACCTAGCCATGGGTTAAGTAGCAAATTTCCAGACTCCATTAACGTGTCAGTGCTGCCAATTGCAGACCCATTCTTCAGGCATTATTGATAGACATTTTCAAGTCACATCAGACAGGGGACTCAGAAAGGAATTATTTACAATTGTGCAGACTTTAAATAACGTTCTTTTGATTCAGTCTGGCAGTCCATGATTTTAAGACATGGTTCAGTTCAGTTCAGTTCAGTCTCTCAGTCGTGTCCGACTCTTTGCAACCTCATGAATCGCAGCAAGCCAGGCCTCCCTGTCCATCACCAACTCCCGGAGTTCATTCAGACTCACGTCCATCGAGTTGGTGATGCCATCCAGCCATCTCATCCTCTGTCATCCCCTTCTCCTCCTGCCCCCAATCCCTCCCAGCATCAGAGTCTTTTCCAATGAGTCAACTCTTCGCATGAGACATGGTTGGGCACAATCTAAAAATGTAAAGGATTGAGTCAATTAACTAGAAAGGTCAAAGCATAAATTTGGAAATGTGAGAAAATATTAGCATTCATCGCTATTTTAAAATTTCCACTCTTTCTACTCATATGCCCACCTGCAAATCAATTAGGCTGTGGGTTTATGTTGTTACTCCTATTACAATACTGCAAGGAATAGATATAATTCTGTGGCAGTCATCCTGCAAAGGAGACAAGAAATAATGTTCATCGGGAAGAAATGAATTAAAAGAAGCCCCTTGGAAAAAGAAAAAGAAAAATACTCAGTTCCTTTCCCTCATCTCTTCTTCTACCCAACACCAATTGGAAGAAGAGTGGCAAAAGTCACACTCTACAGCCAAAGAGTTTCAGAAGGAAAGAATAAAAAGCTGTGAGAGATGGTAGAAGAAAATCTAGTGACATCTGTCACCAGAGATTTTCAAGCATAGACTGGAGATATGAATGGAGATACTAATTTGACACAAATGCAGATGTTCAGGCAAGGGTGGTAACCAGTAAACAAAAACTGATGGGAAATTCAGGGAGTGCTTTTCTCTCCATATTACATCTCTACCTTGTTGTACTCCTGCCTCATTTTTTACTTTTGCAGATTGGCTCACAGAAGAAGGTAAAGGTACTACCACTTCCAAGATTATCAACCCCATTCAAGAAAACAGTCAGACCGAGGCTGTAGTAGCTTCATGCCCATTTTTTTGTTAAGGAGGAGGGTACTCTGGCTCAGTTTGCTGGAGGTATTCAACTAAAGTCCAATCAACATCAACTAGATAAGGAGTCATGGTGTACTTACTGAGCTACTTGGGTTCTACTTGTTTTGGATGCCAATTTATAGAGAGAGGGGGAAATTCTTGGTCCTTGTGCTGAGAAGACATCCCCAGATTATCCAATACACTGCACGAGCACTTGGCAAGAATGAATATTTGTAAGAATCAAGCATCAGATGTGATTTTCAACTAAATGATCTCTCGGGTACTCCCTGATGCCGTCACTCCAAGAATATGATTGACAAGAAAGTATGACAGGAATGCAAGAAAAACACTTGGAATGTGCCTACCTTAGTGACATTTTGAAGATGAATTAGTTGTTTTAGTAAGAGCTTTGAAGATGACAGAGGCTGGAAAAAGCAATAAGTCTTTACTACCAATTCCTAGGTGTCAGTTGAGAAATGAATTAATTTCAGGGCTGTAATTTGTAATGACATTCACTGAAGAATTGCCTTCACTGTGTTTTACAGGGTATCTTTCCCCTCAGAGAAGACTTATATAAGGCCTAAGAAACTGGAGTTCTGAAAGGAAAAAAATGACAATTTTAGGACTACCAAATAACTCTAAGATTGGTTCCCTATATTCATTTCATATGCAATCAAGCCTTCAAAAACAGAGTGTTGGGGATGGAACAATCCCTGTAGGTGATCTAGTCTCTGTCTTCATTTTACAGATGAAACACTCAAAGCCTGGAGCTAGGAAACAGCATAACTTGTGCTACCATTTGAGTCACTTAATCCCCGTTTCAGTCACAGAAAATGCAGAAAATTTCTCTGCATGGAATGGTTTGTGATTTGGGAGATTCTGGAAAGCCCTTTCTCAGCAATTTGAAAATATTTTCTGCACTAGCTAATACTCATGCTAGAAGCCACACCGATTCTAATTCTTAACTTTCTGTTAAACACCACTTTCTACTGCGGTTGTGCTGTGCTTAGTCGCTCAATCGTGTCCGACTCTGCTACCCCGTGGACTGTAGCCCGCCAGGCTCCTCTGTCCATGGGGATTCTCCGAGCAAGAGGGCTGGAGTGGATTGTCCTGCCCTCCTCCAGGGGATCTTCCCAACCCAGGGATGGAACCCAGGTCTCCCGCATTGCAGGCAGATTCTTTACCATCTGAGCCACCAGGGAAGTTCTCTTTTAAAATGAAAGCTTTGCAAGGAGAGGTAACTGGTTTAGCAGCCTATTAATACCTTCATTGGAATAAGAAATGAAATGGACTGAGGAGTTGCATAAATAGGAGACTGAATCTCAGCTCACCACTCGTGAGCTGTGGGACATTTTACATAGAGTTTCCATCTGGTAGTGTCAGTTTTATCATCTGTAAAATGGAAAAATGAAATATTGATCTCATAGGGTAGTTAAGAGTAAATGAAATTGTGCAGGTAAAGCCTGACCTTGCTCGTAAGTTTTAAGGAGATAATATGCCAATGGTAAGCACTAAATAAATAGTCGTTGTTACCATTATCATTACTTCTGTGCATGAGTTTAATTGGAATAATTTCTTCCCAGGGAGGATGGTCCTGCAGTAATGGACAAGGGAAATAAGAAGGCAAGTGGGTTGTAAAAAAGGGAGGTTTGGATCCCCAAAGAAAATCTTCATCCTTTATAGTTTGGCAGATGAGTAGTGTGGCTTATGTTAACCAAACCAAAACTCTCAGAGATGCAGGGGTCAAAATTTTTATAAAATCATTTGAATTTAAGAAACTCTCAGTGACAGTTATGTTTATATCAAAGTTGCCATCAATCACTTTTCAATCATTTAATTCTTAGGAAATCTCTCAAAAGGAAAACAATACATAGCCTATGTTTTTATACAAACCATGGAAGCTAAAGTGGCTATATAGTCTTTTCATTGAGTTTTTCACAAGCAAATGAAGTACTTTTTAGATTTTGTTTCTTGATTTGGGTGTAGAAGGTTTTTGAGGATCTCTTGTTTTTTTTTTTTTTTTAATTTATTTA
>NW_024070201.1:4189550-4220046 GCF_014754425.2 Oryx dammah
TTTTTTTTTTTTTTTTTTTTTTAATTTATTTATTTATTTATTTTTAATTTTTACTTTACAATTCTGTATTGGTTTTGGCATACATTGACATGAATCCACCACAGGTGTACATGCATTCCCAAACATGAACCCCCCTCCCACCCCCCTCCCCACAACATCTCTCTGGGTCATCCCCACGCGTCAGCCCCAAGCGTGTCATATCCTGCATCAGACATAGACTGGCATTTCGATTCTTACATGATATTATACATGTTTCAATGCCATTCTCCCAAATCATCACACCCTCTTCCTCTCCCTCTGAGTCCAAAAGTCCGCTATACACATCTGTGTCTTTTTTGCTGTCCTGCATACAGGCTCATCATTGCCATCTTCCTAAATTCCATATATATGTGTTAGTATACTGTATTGGTATTTTTCTTTCTGGCTTACTTCACTCTGTATAATCGGCTCCAGTTTCATCCATCTCATCAGAACTGATTCAAATGTATTCTTTTTAATGGCTGAGTAATACTCCATTGTGAATATGTACCACAGCTTTCTTATCCATTCATCTGCTGATGGACATCTAGGTTGTTTCCATGTTGGTTTTGTTTTTAGCTGAGGATCTAAGAGCCTGCAAAGTGGCCCTGAGCCAATCACATCAAGAGCTACAGACACTTCATGAGGTCTGCCCAAGGCCAGTTCCTCCACTTGCCATGGAACCCAGCTGACCAAATCTGGTTTTCGTAGGAACTAGGCAAAAGAAGTTGAAGCTAGTGCATTTCATTTATTTGTTGATTCATATACCCAACATTTATGAGTCACACAAATATTAGATTTGGAGATTATTCTGGGACCCCCATCAAAGCACTGGGTGTCTGGAATCATAAACATTCCATGAACCAAATCTACTGAGTGTTTCTTTGCTACGTTTTTTAAAAATCCAAATGCTTCTGTGTTTTCCATTTATGCACACAGGACATTGGAAAATGGAAATTTGTTCTATGTCTAGCTCTACATTTGCCCTTACTGCCCTCTTTGGTTTCCAAACCTCATGAGCTCTTCTGTTTGCAAACATCTATGGGACTCCTTTTGGCCCTTTAGCAGAGTATATAACTAGAACAGGACTGAATGACCTCAACCAGGGCTCTTCCTTTGGGGCTTACACCCTGAGCTTGGTCCTCTGAATCTTACCTCTCTTTTTGTGAGAGAAGAAAAGTCAAAGGAATGGAGAAAGAAAAGCTTATTCATATATGTTTTCTGTGAGGCCTAGGAAAAGCTAGCTTAAGATATATTCTCCATGCCTTCTCTCCTAGATCCTCTTCTGATCCTAGTAGGCCATCCAGGTGTCCACTCTAGGCAGCAGGCATCAGAGGCATATCTTACCACCTTAGTCAAATGTGAACAAAAATAAATGAGCAGGTAAGGCAATCCACAAGAATCAAGAAGCATGGCCCTCAATTGTAATAGTAAAATTCTTACTCTTCCTACTAGAAGACCTCTCTGAAAACATGGGATCCAGTGTTTTACCTGGAAGTCTATTTATTCAATTCTTGACATATAAAAAGGCCTCTTTCCTAGGTGGTTGGGCTGAGGAGTTTGACAGGGTATATAGAGGAAGCCTTGAGTTTTCCTTGAGAGTTAGAATGTGTGATCGGCCCACTGAAAAGTGTGAGGTGAGGATAAGAACAGACTTGACAATGATGATAATCAGATGATAAAGGGCTTTGTAAACTTTGCTGAGGGGCTTGAACTCTAGCCTGTGTGTGATGGGAGGCTGTAGAAGGTGTCTACATATCTGAGAAGAATAATTTTGGCAAGAGAAATTTACTTTTATAATTTGCATCTATAAAAATGGCAGGTTTGTTTCTCTATTATGGACATGGGGAGAGGGGAGGAGAGGGTGAGATGTATGGAAAGAGTAAAATGGAAACTTACATTACCATATGTAAAATAGATAGCCAATGGGAATTTGCTGTATGCCTCAAGAAACTCAATCAGGGGCTCTGTATCAACCTAGAGGGGTGGGATGGGGGAGAGAGATGGGAGGGAGCCTCAAAAGGGAGGAGATATATGTATACCTGTGGCTGATTCATGTTGAGGCTTGACAGAAAAAAAAAAATCTGTAAAGCAATTATCCTTCAATTAAAAAATAAATTAAGTTCTAAAAAAATGGCAGATTTGATCTAAAGAGGCTTAAATTGCTCCAGTTGGCAGCTACTCTAAAGTTAAACAGTTGAGTGGTTAGATCCTCCAGTAGAAGATACTTTTTCCATCTATGATGCCATCAAGGAGTCTGAAGTCATCCATCAGGAGAATCTGTGGCAAAGTGAAAAGTATACTGGACTAGGAGGGTGAATCTGAGTTTTAAACCCTACCTCTACCATTCATTCCCGGTGTGACTGAGATGTCACTGAAAATCTCTAGGTCTCAGGTTTCTTATCTGGAAACTGAAGATAAACCTGTCCTTAGCTGATGTGTGGATAAATGAGATCATCAACTGAAATAGGCATTTTGTAGATGAAGGTGACGAAGGCTGAGCATCAGTTCTACATTCTGGCTGTTACTCTACCAGCTAAATCTACCTCTCACTCAGCTTTCGAGGAATTCTCTAAACAACAAAAGGTTTACTGAGAGTTGAAGACTGAATTTTTTTTTTTAATGTGCAAGGTTTACAGAAGTTTCCCAAAGCATTTCTCTGCAGAATAATTTGGTAGCTCACAAATAACTGTAAACTCTCTTGATTTCTGTAGAGTGCACAATTTTTCACTATTTTTCTTCCTATTCTATCCACCTCTCAATTTTCTAGTAATGATTGTTCTACCCACATGACTCAACTAGGACCTGTCATTGAACTAGTGTGTACATGTGACAAAAACTGAATTCCTGAATCATTCTCTAAAATATTTCAAATTTGAACCAAAGAGCAGGAGCCCCTTCCTTCTGGCTGGTACTAGGAGTATTGTGAAGATACTGGTCTGCAGAGCTTGACAAACAGCCAACATGCACAGAGAAGCCGATGTAGTTTCAGGATAAAACTCCCACAGTGGTACTGAGTAGCACTCTTAACTAAAGTCAGAGTCATCGTGCTTTTCCTGTGATCTGATTCACAGACCTTCATGTTATTTTAGTCTCACCCTTAGTAGCAATACATTTCTATTATTTGAAAATTTAAAGAATCTCATTATACACTCACCCTGAGTTGCAATCAGAAGTTTTATTTTTTATAACAACTTTTAGTGGATTCTTTCTGTTTTTGAACGAGTATGGCAATTTTAAACCATGGCCCTCACATATTTTGACATTTCTTTCAACAAGATGTAGGCTTTATGTCCCCTTCTCTGGAGTCTTGGTGGGCTTCTGATTGCTTCAACCAACAGGATATGGCAGAAGTGATGCTAGTGTTTCTCAAGGCTTGTCAGAAAGAGCCATGTATTGTGGCTTATACCTAGCCCTATGGCACACTTGTTCCATGAGAAGCCAGTCATCGTGGCAGAAGGCCAGTTAAACTGAGACCACCATGATTAAAGAGTTTATATGCAGGTATTTTGGTCATTGGCCCCCTCTGAGCTCTCAGCTTTTCTATGGGGATAATCTTGATCCCTGTCTCTTGTACAATGTCATGAACCTCCATCCATAGTTCATCAGGCACTCTGTCTATCAGATCTAGTCCCTTAAATCTATTACTCACTTCTACTGTAACTATGTAACTATGTATGGTGATGTGTTAAGACTTATTTTGGTGATTGTTTTACAATATATGCAAGTATTGAATCATAAGGGATTCGATTAAGTCATATCTGAATGGTCTAGTGGTTTTCCCTACTTTCTTCAATTTAAGTCTGAATTTGGCAATAAGGAGTTCATGATTTGAGCCACAGTCAATTCCCAGTCTTGTTTTTGCTGACTGTATATAGCTTCTCCACCTTTGGCTGCAAAGAATATAATCAATCTGATTTCAGTGTTGACCATCTGGTGATGTCCATGTGTAGAGTCTTCTCTTGTGTTGTTGGAAGAGGGTGTTTGCTATGACCAGTGCATTCTCTTGGGAAAACTCTATTAGTCTTTGCCCTGCTTCATTCTGTACTCCAAGGCCAAATTTGCCTGTTACTCCAGGTGTTTCTTGACTTCCTACTTTTGCATTCCAGTCCCCTATAATGAAAAGGACTTCTTCAGACTGTGAAGAAAGCTGAGTGCCGAAGAATTGATGCTTTTGAACTGTGGTGTTGGAGAAGACTCTTGAGAGCCCCTTGGACTGCAAGGAGATCCAACCAGTCCATCCTAAAGGAGATCAGTCCCGGGTGCTCATTTGAAGGACTGATGCTGAAGCTGAAACTCTAATACTCTGGCCACCTCATGTGAAGAGTTGACTCATTGGAAAAGACCCTGATGCTGGGAGGGATTGGAGGCAGGAGGAGAAGGGAACAATAGAGGATGAGATGGCTGGATGGCATCACCGACTCAATGGACATGGGTTTGGGTAAACTCTGGGAGTTGGTGATGGACAGGGAGGCCTGGCGTGCTGCAATTCATGCGGTCGCAAAGAGTTGGACATGACTGAGCGACTGAACTGAACTGAACTGAACTGAGCTCTCAGCTTAGAGCCAGCAGCCTCTGCCAGACCTACAGGTGAGCCACCAGGGCAGCCCAGGACTGAAGCCAAAGGACCTCAGCCCCACTGCCATCTGGCTGCTACCACCTCAGAGACATGAGAAATGCTAGCCATTGTCTTCCAAATTCCTGACCAACAAATCTGAAGAGAGAGAGAGAGAGAGTTGTTTTAAACTCCTACATTTGGGGGCAAATTCTTATACAGCAGTAATAATCAGAGCCAATAAGTCTCTTAAAAACTCTGAGGCTCTGAGAGATTATCAAAGCCAAAGACACTTCAGGATTATTGTGAGACATTGGTGACACCTTAGATGGTACCTGGATGGTGCTCACAATGTGTCTGTACATCCCTGACTCTCAATAAACATTCTTTCTCTCTACCATTTTTCAATTAAGTGGGATGGTCTAAGTGAAAGAGATTTTTCAAGCTGTAGATATTTAACCAATGTTAGTTATTTTTCCTTTGGAACCCATTGTCCCCAGTAATGTATTCTGAGAATACAATAGTGTATTCCCAGTCAATCATTAGTCTGAGGTACATTCATAATCTTTCTTTTGTTATTGAATCATTTATCCAATGAACACGATAGTCAGTAAGAATTTGTGAACACTTAGAGAAAAACTCATTTATCCAGAGTCTTTTCCTAAGTGTTCACAAATTCTTACTATCATGTTCACATTAATGTTCCATTTTCTCTAATGGAATGTGAAAATGTTCCATTTTCTTTCTTTGGTGGGTTAATTAAAAGCAGAGATCATATGTGCTAGGATATTCTTTTACCTTTGTAAGTAGTTCAAGAAGTTATAAATGCTTGCTGAAATTTATGACGAGATATTTGAATTTTCAATGGTAGGAGAAAATCATGTACCTCATTAAAACCAAGAACATAGAGAAACATGATAGCACTTACATGTGGCATATAAAAAACAACAAACAAGCTCAACATGGAGCACAGACCGGTGGTTGCCAGAGTCGGGCATGGGGGATGAGTGAAATGGATGAAGGAGGGCTGAAGTTTTAAACTTCCAGTTATGAAAGAAATGTGGGATGGAGCTGTAATGTACAGCATGGTGTCTATAGTTAATGATACTGTACTGCATATTTGAAAATTGCTGAGAAATTTGATCTTAAAAAATTCTTTCACAAGATAAAATGTTTTGTAACTATGTATGGTGATAAGTGTTAGTTAGACTTATTTTGGTGATTGTTTTACAATATATGCAAGTATTGAATCATTATGTTGTATATCTGAAACAAATGTAATATGTAATTATGTTTTATTATTATTTTTTTACTTTACAATATTGTATTGGTTTTGCCACACATCAACATATATAATGTACACTTTCATCTTTGCAAACATCTTATTTATAAAACAACTATAAAATTTTCCCTTTAAAGATGATTCTCAATATCCATTTAAGAGTTGCCATTCATTTTCCAAATACTAAAAATTCTCAGGAGGAACAAATTAATTTTTTTGTCTTCTACCTGAGGCGGGGGGTGGGGAAACAAAACATAATTCTTCCTTTCACCCAATGTCTTCTTGTTCTACTACTTTATGGATTTTTTTCAAGTCATGTCAAAGGAAAATATATTTCTCTTTGCTAACAAGTTTCAAAGAAAAATATTGAAGGCTTCTCCTGGTGAGAAAACCACATTATCCAGAGTCACTGACAGTAATCAGAACAACAACTTTTTCTCGGGTCAAAATCCAAGATACAGAAAAGAAAAGAATATATGTAAGTAGACTAAAGTAATGATACATTTCCCAGTTCTCTCTAGTTCTTGGACACTTTAAGAAGTTTAGAGATATTTCATGATGGGTGAGAGTATTAGAAATTTATTTGTTGAATTTACTTCTCATGGTTCAGTGTTGAAAATAACAATAAATTCCACAAATAGATTTCAAGTTGGTCAAGCATTTTGGCTTTGGAAAGTTAATCTCCTGAAGACAAGCTCTGCACATGCCTGGAAGAGCTCAATACAACAGTGACATGTGAGAGAAAAACATCCCAGTCCTGCGCAATTCTGACCCTCATATCACCAAATGGAATTTGAGGGGCAGGGGGAAGACAAGCTCAGAAGTGGTTTTCCTTCTTATTCTTTTAAAGCTTTTCTTTCTGTTATTGCTTCCAAAAGCTGTGTTGGTAGTACTTGGGCTTTTCAGTGCTTGCATTAACTAGTTTTAGTCAGGGAATCCCGACTTAACCTCCTTCTTTTTCACAGACACAATCCAACGTTAGGATGGATCCTGGGGTGTATGCTGACTCAATAGTGTTCCTCACTTAGGTGCAGAGTCCTGGAGGAATGAATTCAGCACTTAGTCCCCGTCTCAGCTTCAGGTAGCACCTTACCCAAACCACCTCAAATACTGGACAATTTGCCCTAGTTTAAAGGATTTCCAGACTCAGAGACTGAACAGCCCCCTTGACATCTAAATTTAGTTTTATAGTCTTTATACCTGACTCTATCTCCCCCTCCAGCGTGCTTCAGATAACACCTGTGTGCCTTAGTTTACGTTTTCTCCTTTCCTGCCAACAGCCGATTTGAAGCCAAATATGATCTATAGTTGGCTGTGGGTTCAGCATTAAGTCACTCCTCAGACCTCTGAGTTAAGAAGTGCTGATCCCCTTAAATTTTCCACGCATCCTTCCTTATGAGAATCTGTTATACACATGTTTTACTTCTATGGAATACCTCTTCATCCAATATGGAATTTTTATCAATTGGAAACACTGTTCTCACCTAGGGAGTTTACTTAATTTATACCTTGGCAACAAACAACAGTAACAATCCTTTAATGGACAGTGCTGTAGGCAGACTTCTAAAATGACTGCCCACTGCCACTTCCTCCCTCATACTTGCCTATATAATCTCTTTTCCTTGAGTGTGGGTGAACCTGTGAACATGATTAAATGGCACTTTTGTGATTAGGTTACTACTTAGTCGGCTCTGAGGTACCCCAAACGGAGATTATTCTAGTGGTTCACCTAATCAGGTGAGCCTTCTCTGAAGACAGAGAGCTTGAACATATGAGAGAGATTCTATATGAGAAATATTCTCTGATTTGGGCTTTGAATTTGAAAGGGACTATGTCATCCTTATCCTTGAGTGTGGCCTCTAGTTCTGAGGACAATTCCCAGGTGAAACTAGCAAGGACCTGAGTTATTTTCTAGACAAGTCTCTAGAGGCCAATGCAGCTAGTCAACACCTTGATTTTAGCTTCATGGGACCCTGAACAGAGAAATCAGCCACATGGTGTCTGGATTTCTAACTGACAGAATAGTGAGATAATAAATGCCTGTGATTTTAAAGCACTAGGTTTATGGCAATTTGTTATAGAAAACTGATATAGGCACTCAACCATGTACTAGACATTACAGTGAAGGCATTCCTATACTATCTCATCTAATTCCTATAGCAGCTCCTGACGTATTAATAATTACTATGTCCATCATTAGAACAAGGAAACTGAAGCTTGGCTCAGTGAACAGAATACTGGTTCCTTAAATATTGCAGTTTTCACTCTCACTTATTCTGTATTTCTAAGACCTATCCCCAAGGACTGATGCTAAAGCTGAAACTCCAGTACTTTGGCCACCTCATGCGAAGAGTTGACTCATTGGAAAAGACCCTGATGCTGGGAGGGATTGGGGACAGGAGGAGAAGGGGACAACAGAGGATGAGATGGCTGGCATCACCGACTCGATGGACATGAGTTTGAGTGAACTCCGGGAGTTGGTGATAGACAGGGAGGCCTGGCGTGCTGCGATTCATGGGGTCGCCAAGAGTCGGACACGACTGAGCGACTGAACTGAACTGAACTGATCCCCAAGCTATGCTCTTTCCTTTGAATTTCTCCTTCTCTCTTTATCATTTTACTGATACGGGCTGTTGCTGGTGCGTTGGTAAAAGTATTTTTATCCAAACCACTTGGCTTCTTGTAGATCCCAGCTACAGAAAAGGTTAATTTCCATTTAATTGTGCTTTTGAAAGGCAAATGAAGACTTGAGATTTAAAATTATTAAGCTTAAACTCTTTCACAAAATATAAATGGAATGAGATAGATCTGTCCCTCCTATTAAAACAAGAAAAGGATAATGAGTGGACACACTGGCTTACTGCTGCCACTGTTATTGAACCAAACTGGGATCCATCTGCCCAATGTGCAGTAAAGCCAAGCTACTGACACCAGGCTGTGGTGAAGTCAAGTACAGCATTTAGTACAAGGCATTAAGCAGGGAGAATGGGAAGCTTATGCTCAAATACCTGAACTCCCCAGTGCTTTCAGGGAAGGGGTTTTGAAGCAAGGTGAGGGGTGTGGTTTGCAAGGTGCTTGGTCAATTCATGAGCAAGTCTTTAGTTGATTGATGGTGAGGTAACTGGGTGATGTCATGGAGGTCAGCTTATTCAGTCTTCAGGACTGAGATGGTCTGAGGGCTATGTGCTCATGATCATAATGCAGTTAGCATCTTCCATCTGGTGGAGGTTTTAGCATCTGTAAAGTAACTTAAGGATATGGCTCAGGATATTGTCAATAGCCTTTGAGGATGAACTTAAGTCCTTGACTTTGTTTTGCGGCTAAACTATTATTGCCTTGCTTGATTTTTTCTTTTGTGTTTTTCTCTTATTTTATTTTACTTTTCCATGTTATATTTTATTTTTATTGTTTCTTTTTTATTTTTTTCACTTCTCTGATTAAATTTACCATTTGGAAGTCCTGGGAGACTGAAGCTCTTTTCGTAAGCAAGAGGTGGAGAATATCGGGGATCTGTCCCTGAGAAGGCCTCACAAGGTCCTGCCCAGTTTCGCTGCCTTGCCCCTGCCAGCACTCACTGCCTTGCCCAGTACCGCCTATCCCACTTTGGGATGCTTCAGGGCCACCTGGAGTCTTTGTTCCTACCTGATTCCAGTCTCCATCCCAAGCTGAGAAAACATAACAGATGGACCCATGGTTTGAAGCTTATAATCTAGTCAGTCTGGCTGCTGGAGTTATTCTAACCCAGAATCCTGAACCAGGGGGTGAGTCTTTGTTTTCCTTGTGACCACATCTTTACCTTGCATTCAAGTTTCACTTATCAGATTATAATCTGGCCCCATCATTCATTCCTTCAAGGAATGACTCTATTTTTAACATGGCCAGAAAATCAGTCTTTTTCTATCAAAATACAAGATTTCCAGAGAGTCTAAATGAATGGGCCCTTGCTCCCATGTGAGATAGTAAGAAGGTATAGTGAAAATTGTGGGAAAAAAAATTGAAGAGAGAGTGGAAGGCAAGGTGCGAAATGTGGGGGAAACTGGGTTATAAATATGAAGGCAAAATGGAAAATGGCATTGAACAGAACTAGAGAGAAAAAAATACAAGAGAAAATAGGAAAGAAAAAAAAAAAACTTTTTCCAAAGAATAAAAAGAAGGGAATTCAGGGAAAACTATGAGCATGTAAGACACAGCAGAAAGAGTTAGGCCAGGAAAACCTTATTGTATTTGAAGTTTCTGAGTTGTATTGACCTGTAATGGAGGCTAAAAGATGCTACATATGAATAAGCAGCAAGGTAATATGATCCTTTCAGAGATTATTGTCTGTTCAGGAGTTAAATAATTAGATACTCTGAAAAAAAATCAGATGAAGGTAACAAAAATTATAATACTGAATATTTTAAATACTATGTGCAACCATTGTTTTAGGTATTTTAAATAACTTAACTAACCTAACAATGATCCCCTGAAGTTCATACTATTATTAAGCCCATTTTAAAGATGAGGAAACCAAGGAACTGAGAACTTAAGTAATTGACCCAAGGGAAACATGGAGACAAAGAGCAGAGAGGAGGTCAATGTGGCAGGGATGTAGGTAGCAAGTGGGAGATGATTGAAGATCGATGCAGACAAGTGGTGAGGGATAAGATTCTGAAGAATCGTATAGGACTTGTGAGAAATGTGACTTTTATGCTGAGTGAATTGGTCAACCATTGGTAGGTTTTGAGTAGAAAAATGAGGCATTTTGACTTACCTTTAAAAATCATTCTTTTGGCTGCAAGACTGAAAGGAAATTGTAAGCAGAGGCAGAGACAGGTGTGGGGAGAAGAGGCGTTTGTGTCAAGAGTGTAGCCAGGTGGACTGGGGAGGAGACCATTGCAATAACACACATCAGGGTCGGTGGCTTGGTCACTGGACTGACTGGGTATAGATCGACTATACTTGATTGGGCCCATTTGTATCCCTACTGACTAAATAGAGAGAGGAGGTGGTGAGTGATGGTATTTAAAACTACAATACATTCATTGCAACTACATGTGTTCCTTAACTACAGCTTACTTCATATGGATAAATCTGTGTGAGCCTTTCCTATGTATGACTTAGTGACTTCAAGGTCATCCCACGATAGTGAATAAGGCCATGTGTATTTATAAAGCAACTTCATGTGAACTGCTTTGGAAACAACCTGATGAGGTATGTATGTCAGAAACATATTATTCCTGTCTCTTAACATGAAAGAAAACAGACACAGTGAACTTAGAGGTTACTTTGCCCAGTATCACATGAACTGTGAGTCAGAAGTCTGTGGTTTCTCCCCCGAAGCCAGCTTCCTAACTAAGCTTGTGCTAAGGATGGCCTCAAGATGAAAATGAAAAAGGAAGCCACCACTCCCAGAATGAAGTCTTAGTTTGAAAGTAAGCTCACAGCAATCCTATTGCCTGGCATTTAGGAATAACTACCACCTCACTTGGTTCTCAGCTTCTAAATCATGGGCATTAAAAGTCACCTTTGATAGAAGCTGTGAATTACCATATAGAAGACGTATTAAAACAAAATCCAGTTAAACTAATAATGTTGAATTGTAGCAAAGGCTTTTCTTTTACAAGATGATTTTAAGAAAGAGAAGAGACTTTGAGAACGCTCACAGCATTCCTCCTGCACCCTGCAGCTTCAAGAGTCAGCTCCACATCCACATCCTATTAGCTTTGATTTCCAATTCATGAAAATCCAACCTGTCATTTTTTTTCCCCCTTTTTCTCAAAATACAGTGGCATCAACTCAGTCTTTTCTTTATAAGTAGTCTTCTTTTCTTAGCTGTTAAATAGATTATCACCTCTCTAATGACAGGGCCAAGCCTAGGGTAAGGTCCTAGTCTTGGCACAAAATTTAAGTGGATGTTAAGAAACTAGCAATCAAGATAAATAATATTTTAATATGATATCTTTAAAAATTAAATTAATGCCAAACCCTTCCAAAAGGGAATAAAGTAGCAACCTTTTAAGCAGAAACAATATCAGTACTGTTGAGTTCTTCTGCCTTGGGCTTCTCTGTGGCTCAACACCACACTGGTAAACAATACTGCCTTCTAATGTTTTATGGTTCTATTTTTTTTTTTAATGTAGTATTCACTATAAGCCAGACGTGATTTCTCTTGTGTGAAGCTAAAATATAGGAAGAATAAGAACAAGGACAGAGAAAGTGCTGTGTTTTGTAGAATATATTGAGCAACTCTTGATTTCCCTTTGTTACATTTTTCTAAGGCATCACAAAAGGGAACCTTTCATCATCTTAATCTCCATCACACAGAGTAATACTGAGTAGGCACAACCTCCTTGCAGTGAGGGCTGTAATGCAGCATGTTAAACAAAATCACTGGCCAGCATGGCACTGCCTTGCTTATGCTCTGAGGAAGTAAATGCTAATTATCTGCAGATGATAACAACATGACTTTTGAATAAACAAAGCATGAACAGCAATCGTACAGTTAACACAAAACTATGACTGTCAGGCAATTGTATTTATCATAATTCTTGAGCCATTAATTACAGTATAGCATTTCCTCTTGAGATAATGCTGATTAAAATGTATATACACTCTGCTGGAGAATAACTTCAGGATTGATGCAAAAATAGCAAAGAGAAATTTCAAGTAAATACCTTTGAAGGAAGGGGCTTTCTTGTGAAGAGAATACTTGTCTCTTGTCCTGCTGGGACCTGTATCTCCCAGAGCCATTTTGTGGTTGGCTGGGCAAGTTTTGCCAAAAGGAGAAAAGGAATGAAGTGAGTCAGCTAAATTCTTGGTAGCTAACAAACAGAATTTTCTTTGGAAATAGCTTTCTGCTTGATCTTTTGTAATCATAGATACAAAATGTGCTTTCGTACAATATGCATGTCATTTTCTCTGTAAACAGGTATAAGGGCAGACCTTACCAATTAATAAAATCCACATACTCACTACTTTAATCCAGTGTGCATCTAGAAGTCCCTGCAGCATGAGTTAGCTGGGCCTTTAAATACTGGCTAAGCAGCATGGCAGCATGGTTAGGAAGAACTCTGGGGAAGGTGGTGATGGGGCTTTGCTGAGTTGCTCACAAATGACATAAAATCAAGAAGTAGGAAGCAGTCGACGAGCCAGCCTGGCTCAGCCTGCCTTCTCCGAGTCTAGAGCCTTACTCTTCATTGAGTGCTCTGTAGACCCGCAGCTTCAGCAGCGCCTGGGTGCCTGTTAGAATCAGAGACGCTCGGGTCCCCAGATCTCCTGAGTCACATCTGCATTTCAGCTGGAGCTCATGGAATCCTTATGTGCACTGGGAATTTTGACAAGGACTTGCCTAAGAATGTTGTGCCCACAAGCCTTGGCTTTCAAGACCATCTTTGTGACCAGGGTAAAATATCAAGGGAGTGGCATGATGACCTGCGACTGGAAGCAAATGCAAAGCGCAGGTGAGTCATCAAAAGTTTCATACCGCTTCTCGGCAAGAAGGAGTTCACAGGGATTATATAACTTGATAGGCAGGTAACTTTAGTAAAAGGGAAACTTTGTTTGTAGTTAAAACTAGTCTTAGATTTTGGAACTTTTAAAAAAGAACATCTCTGTCACTGAGGTTGAGAGGAGGCAATTGCTGGAAGCCACTTGAGGGCTGAACATCTAAGAAAAAAAAAAGAGAAAAAAATATCTTCTGGTTTACTTGTGGCTACACACTAGACTGCTTCCCTGGTGGCTCAGACAGTAAAGAGTCTGCCTGCAATACAGGAGACCTGGGTTCGATTCCTGGGTTGGGAAGATCCCCTGCAGAAGGAAATGGCAATCCACTCCAGCACTCTTGGCCTAGAAAATCCCAAGGACAGAGGAGCCTGATAGGCTACACAGTCCATGGGATCGCAAAGAGTAGGACACGACTGAGTGACTTCACTTTCACTTTTCACACACTGGACTATAAAGAAAGCTGAATGCCAAAGAATTGATGCTTTTGAACTGTGGTGCTGGAGAAGACTCTTGAGAGTCCTTGGACTGCAAGGAGATCCAACCAGTCCATCCTAAAGGAGATCAATCCTGGAGGTACATTGGAAGGACTGATGCTGAAGCCGAAACTCCAATACTTTGGTCACCTCATGCGAAGAGTTGACTCATTGGAGAAGACCCTGATGCTGGGAGGGATTGGGGGCAGGAGGAGAAGGGGATGACAGAGGATGAGATGGCTGGATGGCATCACCAACTGGATGGACATGAGTTTGAGTAAACTCCGGGAGTTGGTGATGGACAGGGAGGCCTGGTGTGCTGTGGTTCTTGGGGTCGCAAAGAGTCAGACACAACTGAGTGACTGAACTGAACTGAACAGAACTGAACACACTGGGCTACACCAGACGTGCAAGTGAACAGTCCGTGTTGCACCTTACAGAGCCCTCCTGCTGGCTCAGCTGGTTCCTTACTGACAGCTTTCACACATTTCTACACACATGATTAAAATCCTGGGTTTATTTCACCACAGAGAAGTCAATGTAGGTTTCATAAAGTAAATATCAATGGCAGTGTCAGTAGTTTCCATTTACAGAGTGCTTACTACCAGACACTATCCCAGATGATTTAAATTCTCTTTTAAAGTCCCATGGCCCTGAACTGCGACATTATTTATCTCATAAATGAGGAAGTTAAAACATGGAGAGCACTACTTCATATTGTGCCCCAAACCTTGTCATTCGTCTTGAATAATTTGTTTGAACAAACAGGCACTTATCCTTCTCTTTCAGGCACTGCTTCTTCTCTAAGTCAGTTTTGTCTGTCAGTTCATCCTCTTGGCTCATGCGTGATGTCTCTTTCCTGACCCTGACCAATGACAGATGGCATCTTGCTATTCTCTGCCATACAGCAACCCCATTTTCTTCCAAATACATAGTTTTTTGCCTCCACGGGACTAATGCCAATCACCCCCCTCTCCACATAAAATGTGTCATGGGTCGCCTTGCCTTGCCTGAAAGGTGTACTGTCTCTCTACCCTCTGTCTTTCAGTTCAGTTCCTAAGAAGAGTTCTCATGACAACTTCAATTAATTAAAAAAAAAAGTCTTCATTCTCTCTATGCCTTTTGTTGAGGCAAAAATTGTCTCTAACCTCCTGCTAATTATTCACCAGTCCAGGTATACAGAATTTTGGAAGCACAGTGATTCTTAGTGCAAGGGGTGGGGAGGTATTTCATAGTAGTAAGTCAAGTGAAGAGGAACTAAAAAGCCTCTTGATGAAAGTAAAAGAGGAGAGTGAAAAGTTGGCTTAAAGCTCAACATTCAAAAAATGAAGATCATGGCATCTGGTCCCATCATTTCATGGGAAATAGATGGGGAAACAGTGGAAACAGTGTCAGACTTTATCTTGGGGGGCTCCAAAATCACTGCAGATGGTGATTGCAGCCATGAAATTAAAAGACGCTTACTCCTTGGAAGGAAAGTTATGACCCACATAGATAGCATATTCAAAAGCAGAGACATTACTTTGCCAACAAAGGTCCATCTAGTCAAGGCTATGGTTTTCCAGTGGTCATGTATGGATGTGAGAGTTGGACTGTGAAGAAAGCTGAGCACTGAAGAACTGATGCTTTTGAACTGTGGTGTTGGAGAAGACTCTTGAGAGTCCCTTGGACTGCAAGGAGATCCAACCAGTCCATTCTGAAGGAGATCAACCCTGGGATTTCTTTGGAAAGAATGATGCTAAAGCTGAAACTCCAGTACTTTGGCCACCTCATGCGAAGAATTGACTCATTGGAAAAGACTCTGATGCTGGGAGGGATTGGGGGCAGGAGGAAAAGGGGATGACAGAGGATGAGATGGCTGGTTGGCATCACCGACTCGATGGATGTGGGTTTGGGTGAACTCCGGGAGATGGTGATGGACAAGGAGGCCTGGCATGCTGTAATTCATGGGATGGCAAAGAGTCAGACACGACTGAGTGACTGAACTGAACTGAACTGACTGAAGTCAATTTCCAAGTAGGATCAACACTTTGGAGTACCTTGGCTTGTCTCGTTACACACTAACACAGATTCTTCCTTTAAAAAATGTCTAGTTTTAATGGCTGAGTAATACTCCATTGTGTATATGTACCACAGCTTTCTTATCCATTCATCTGCTGATGGATATCTAGGTTGTTTCCATGTCCTGGCTATTATAAACAGTGCTGCGATGAACATTGGGGTACACAATGGAGTATTACTCAGCCATTAAAAAGAATGCATTTGAATCAGTTCTAATGAGATGGATGAAACTGGAGCCGATTATACAGAGTGAAGTAAGCCAGAAAGAAAAACACCAATACAGTATACTGACACATATATACGGAATTTAGAAAGATGGTAATGATGACCCTTTATGCAAGACAGCAAAAGAGACACAAATGTATAGAATGGACTTTTGGACTCTGAGGGAGAGGGAGAGGGTGGGATGATATGAGAGAATGGCATTGAAACATGTATACTATCATGTAAGAAACGAAGTGCCAGTCTATGTTTGATACAGGATACAGGATGCTTGGGGCTGGTGCTTGGGGATGATCCAGAGAGATGATATGGGGTGGGAGGTGGGAGGGGGATTCAGGATTGGGAGCTTGTATACACCCATGGTGGATTCATGTCAATGTATGGCAAAACCAATACAGTATTGTAAAGTAAAATAAAGTAAAAATAAAATATTAAAATAAAATAAAAAGATAAAAAATATCTAGTTTTGTCTAATCCAGAAATAACTTAGGGTAGCATATCTCAAACTTACGCCATCAAAGCAGAGGAAAGGACATGCATGACCTCAGGAGATCGCTTAAGGGGGTCTGAGAACATAATCTCTAAAGGGATTTGATAAAACGGAAAAATTTTTGAAGCCAGAAGCTTTATCTATAAAAGAGAATGCAAATTGTGACTACCCTCCTGTAACAAGGCTTCATCTGTTTCACTGTAAAAATGATTTGAATTTCATACCAGATTAAATTACCCAAAGTTTCACCTCTAAGTTTTTGGGTGAAGTGAAACAATATATAATGTGCTGTGTTTATTCTGTGGCTTTTTATCCCTGTACACTGCCATGTAAGTCCCTCAAAAGCCAAAAGTGAGGATGTTATGATCCCCTGATGACTTTGTTAAATAACTAGCACATAAAATGGGATAGTGATTCAAAGCAGGACAAGTTTCTGTTTCAGAAAACTTAAGAGTGGTAGTGAATGTATCTTCTGCTGGACTCCTGCAGTCTTAGCCTGTTTCCCAATTGGAGAGCCAACGATAAGTTGAATAAATGTCACTGAGGCAAGTGAGCCACAGAGGGTCGAAGTGCCCAGTCTTCAGAACAGACCTCTTTTGACAGCTTCTTTCCCCTGATCCTTCGAGAAACCTTGTGTGAATATTACTTTAAGAGCAATTTTTCCTGCCTTATGCAGCAATAAGGGAAAACCACTGAGGCAACTCAACATGTGTATATGTTCTATTCAGTAATCTTAAAGTAAAAAATAAATGCATCCATGTGATTTTAACATTTCAGCACAATCTTCCTTGACAAAGAAGTAAATCCTGTCGTGGAGGAGAAAGTTTGAAAATAGTGCTCAAGGAACACCCACTGTCTCATTGTTAAATGCCTTG
Organism: Oryx dammah; assembly: GCF_014754425.2. NCBI lineage: Eukaryota > Metazoa > Chordata > Mammalia > Artiodactyla > Bovidae > Oryx > Oryx dammah. The sequence goes on from NW_024070201.1 coordinate 4,207,009, forward strand.
TCACTTGGGAGGACAGGTAATGATAGCCAAAATCTTATTAGTTTTATCTTTGAGCCTTGGAAACATTGTGATTCTTCCTGTTGATGAAGCTATCTTTAGTTATGAAATATTTGCCAAAAAAATGCCTTTGATTTAAGTCACTTAAATAACTCTAGCTTAAAAAATAGTGAAAAGATGATTGAAAATATCCTCTAAGTAATTTGTAGGACATTGTGCACATGTATTTATATTTGGAAAAAAATAGCAATTTTAAAACTAACTATATCTTAAGCAAAAATTTAAAGTGTCAGAATATAAAAAGATTGCTTGTTGCATATGAGAAAGAAAAATAAAACAAAATCTCAAAAAATATGTCAGAAAGTCTTGGTGGTACAAAATAAATGAGACAATAGAAACATAGAAATTTCCCTAATTCATGATGTATTTCCTTGTTCTGGAGATGTGTTCATTATTGAGAAAATTAGCCACATTTAATCTCCAGGGAATCTTCCCAACCCAGGGATTGAACCCAGGTCTCTCGCATTGTAGACAGACACTTTTACCGTCCGAGCCACCAGGGAAGTCCAAAAAGTTAAAGTGACGTTGCTCAGTCGTGTCCGACTCTTCACAACCGCATAGACTGTAGTCTATCAGGCTCCTCCATCCGTGGGATTTTCCAGGAAAGAATACTGGAGTGGGTTGCCATTTCTTTCAGGAGATCTTCCCCTCGCAGGAATCAAACCTGGGTCTCCCATATTGTAGACAGACGCTTTACCGTCTGAGCCATCAGGGAAGTCTCTGCTGGCTTCCCAAGTGGCTCAGAGGGTAAAGCATCTGCCTGCAGTGCGGGAGACCTGGGTTCAACCCCTGTGTTGAGAAGATCCCCTGGAGAAGGAAATGGCAACCCACTCCAGTACTCTTGCCTGGAAAATTCCATGGACAGAGGAGCCTGGTAGGATATAGTATATGGGGTCTCGAAGAGTCAGACACGACTGAGAGACTTCACTTTCAATCTTTTTAATGGCTGTTATGAGAATACTTTTCTTCATTTGTTTTGAAATATATCCTACTAAAATAAGTATATATAAACACATGTACAGACTGGAAAACAACTTTAAAACAAACTTATGTACTCACCAACCACCAAAAAGAAAAGAACACAAGCTGTTACCTTGCTATCTTATGCCAGATAATTCTACTCCTTGCCCTGGCATCCATTATCTTCTGCATACATCAATTCTTTCCTTTAAAAAATGTTTAACTGCATGTGTTTTAAAGTCTAAACAGTATGCCATTTATTTTGGCTTGTTTTGAGCTTCATATTTGTTTGTAGTCTTCAGGAAATTGATTTTTTTTCACTAAAATTAACTTTGTATGAATCAGCCATGTGACTTGGCTTTAGCTGTATAACATTCTATTGTGGAATATTGCAAACAAGAAATCCATTTATATATCTACTTTCTAATAAATGGAGATTTGCTTTGATTCTAGGTTTTACTATTAATATTATGAACAGTAAACCAGCAAAAACTCTTGTAAATGATTCCTAAACCCATATTCAAAAATTTTTTCTAGTGTATATAACTAATATTGGAATGGTAGAGTCATAGGGTACATAAAAGTTCAATTTCACATTTTATTGTGAAACTGTTCTCCAACGTGGTTGTCCTTGCCTCTCCACCAAAAATGCAGTCCAATTGATCTGTATCTTCTAAGGAACCTAATATTTCAGACAACTTAGTTTTTTATCAATCTCTTTGGAATGAAATGACATCTCATTATCTCATGGGTTTCTCTGGTTAATAGTGAGATTGGTCATATACTCATAGGTTCATTGTGAAATTTCTGTTGTTGTTATGTAGTGGGATGTTATCTCCTTTTTATTGATATTTTGACTATCGAGGTAAAACTGTAAAATTATAATATATGTAAAGTGTACAATGTAATTACTTGATATATGTATACATTGTAAAAAGATTTCCTCAGCCAGATCAATTAACACATTCATAACCCTTTCATATTTATTTATTTTGTAAGATTGCTTAAGATCTACACTGTTAGCAAATCTCAATTATATGTTACAGGGCTATAAACTATCATCACCATGAACTACACTGGATTCTCAGAACTTACTCATGTTATAGTTGGAAGTTTTTACCCTTTTACCAACCTCTCCCCACTTCAACCCCACCCCTGGCCATCACTGTTCTATTGCTCCTATGAGTTTGACTTATTTCACATATGATACCATGCAGTAACTGTGTTTCTCTGGCTGGCTTATTTCATGTAGCATAATGCTCTCTGGATTCAATCAGGTTGTTACAAATGTCATGATTTCCTTCTTTTTTTAAAGGCTGAATAATATTCATACATATATATGTCATATTTTATTTTTTTAAATATTTATTTTTAATTTTTGGTTGTGCTCATTCATTGCTGCACATGGGTGTTCTCTAATTGCAGTGAGCAGGGGCTACTCTTCATATCCCTTGAATCTATTTGCCATTTCCACTGTAAGGGATTGGATTTAGGTCATATCTGAATGGTCTAGTGTTTTACCCTCAGTTCAGTTCAGTTCAGTTCAGTCGCTCAGTCTTGTCCGACTCTTTGCGACCTCATGAATCGCAGCAAGCCAGGCCTCCCTGTCCATCACCAACTCCCGGAGTTCATTCAGACTCACGTCCATCGAGTCGATGATGCCATCCAGCCATCTCATCCTCTGTCGTCCCCTTCTCCTCCTGCCTCCGATCGCTCCCAGCATCAGAGTCTTTTCCAATGAGTCAATTCTTTGCATGAGGTGGCCAAAGTACTGGAGTTTCAGCTTTAGCATCATTCTTTCCAAAGAAATCCCAGGGTTGATCTCCTTCAGAATGGACTACTTGGATCTCTTTGCAGTCCAAGGGACTCTCAAGAGTCTTCTCCAACACCACAGTTCAAAAACATCACTTCTTCGGTGCTCAGCCTTCTTCACAGTCCAACTCTCACATCCATACATGACCACTGGAAAAACCATAGCCTTGACTAGACAGACCTTAGTCGGCAAAGTAATATCTCTGCTTTTGAATATGCTATCTATGTGGGTCATAACTTTCCTTCCAAGGAGTAGGCATCTTTTAATTTCACGGCTGCAGTCACCATCTGCAGTGATTTTGGAGCCCCAAAACATAAAGTCTGACACTGTTTCCACTGTTTCCCTATTTCCCATGAAGGGATGGGACCGGACGTCATGATCTTCGTTTTCTGAATGTTGAGCTTTAAGCCAACTTTTTCACTCTCCTCTTTCACTTTCATCAAGAGGCTTTTTAGCTCCTCTTCACTTTCTGCCATAAGGGTGGTGTCATCTGCATATCTGAGGTTATTGATATTTCTCCCGGCAATCTTGATTCCAGCTTGTGCTTCTTCCAGTCCAGCGTTTCTCATGATGTACTCTGCATAGAAGTTAAATAAGCAGGGTGACATTATACAGCCTTGACGTCCTCCTTTTCCTATTTGGAACCAGTCTATTGTTCCATGTCCAGTTCTAACCGTTGCTTCCTGACCTGCATGCAGATTTCTCAAGAGGCAGGTCAGGTGGTCTGGTATTCCCATCTCTTTCAGAATTTTCCATAGTTTCTTATGATCCACACAGTCCAAGGCTTTGTCATAGTCAATAAACCAGAAATAGGTGTTTTTCTGGAACTCTCTTGCTTTTTCCATGATCCAGCAGATGTTGGCAATTTGATCTCTTGGTCCGCTGCCTTTTCTAAAACCAGCTTGAACATCAGGAAGTTCACGGTTCACGTACTGCTGAAGCCTGGCTTGGAGAATTTTGTGCATTACTTTACTAGCATGTGAGATGAGTGCAATTGTACAGTAGTTTGAGCATTCTTTGGCATTGCCTTTCTTTGGGATTGGAATGAAAACTGAACTTTCTTCAATATAAGTCTGAATTTTGCAATAATGAGTTCATGATCTGAGCCACAGTCAGCTCCCAGTCTTGTTTTTGCTGACTGTATAGAGCTTCTCCATTTTTGGGTGCAAAGAATATAGTCAATCTGATTTCGGTGTTGACCATCTGGTGATGTCCTGTGTAGAGTCATCTCTTGTATTTTTGGAAGAGGGTGTTTGCTGTGACCAGTGCGTTGTCTTGGTGAAACTCTGTTAGCCTTTGTCCTGCTTCATTTTGTACTCCAAGGCCATACTTGCTTGTTACTCCAGGTATCTCTTGACTTCTTACTTTTCATTTCAATCAAAACAGAAAAGGACATCTTTTTTCTTTTTTTGATTTATTTATTTTAATTGGAGGTTAATTACTTTACAATATTGTATTGATTTTGCCATACATCAACATGAATCTGCCACAGGTATACAAGTGTTCCCCATCCTGAACCCCCCTCCCACCTCCCTCCCCGTACCATCCCTCTGGGTCATCCCAGTTCACCAGCCCCAAGCATCCTGTATCATGCATTGACATCTTTTTTATTGGGTTAGTTCTAGAAGGTCTTGTAGGTCTTCACTGAACTGTCCAAATTCAGCTTTTTCATCATTAGTGGTCGGAGCATAGACCTGGATTACTGTAATACTGAATGGTTTGCCTTGGAAATGAACAGAGATCATTCTGTCATTTTTGAGATGGCATGCGAGTAATGCATTTTGGAATCTTTTGTTGACTATGAGAGCTACTGAATTTCTTCTAAGAGATTCTTGCCCACTGCAGTAGATATAATGGTAATCTGAATTAAAGTCATCCATTACAGTCCATTTTATTTCACTGATTCCTAAAATGTCAATGTTCACTTTTGCCATCTCCTGTTTGACCACTTCCAATTTATCTTGTTATCCTTATTCCATTCTACTATTTTATTCCATTCCATTCTTTTATTCTATTATTATTTGCTATTCTATTCTTCATAGTACATGAACCATGAACTTCAAGATGTACAAGCTGGATTTAGAAAAGGCAGAAGAACCAGAGATGAAATTTCCAACATCCATTATATTATAGAAAAAGCAAGAGAATTCCAGAAAAGCATCTACTTCTGCTTTACTGACTATGCCAAAGCCTTTCACAAACTGGGAATACCAGACCACCCTACCTGCCTCCTGAGATATCTGGATGCAGGTCAAGATGCAACAATTAGAATGGGACATGGAACAACAGACTGGTTCCAAATTGGAAATGGAGTACATCAAGGCTGTATATTGTCACCCTGCTTATTTAACTTCTATGCATAGTACATCATGAGAAACGCTGGGCTGGATGAAACACAAGCTGGAATCAAGATTGCAGGAAGAAAGATCAATAACCTCAGATATGCAGATGACACCACCCTTATGGCACAAAGTGAAGAGGAACTAAGTAGCCTCTTGATAAAAGTGAAAAGGATGGCTTAAAACTCAACATTCAGAAAACTAAGATCATGGCTTCCAGTCCCATCTCTTCATGGCAAATAGATGCGGAAACAGTGAAAATAGTGGCAGACTTTATTTTCTTGCATTCCAAAATCACTGCAGATGGTGACTGCACCATGAAATAAAAACACACTTTCTCAGGAAAAGCGAAGTGGAGTCAGTGATGCTCCAAGAGACTCTCAGATGGAGACAGAGCCTCCCAGGATGGGGATTATGTAGTCCCAGCCTGGATGGACTCTGAGCCCATTACTCAATAAAGTCACCCAGAACATCTCCAGAACCTGGTGACGGTCTCTCTACTCACCAGGCCCTGGCCCTAAAACGACTCGTGGTTCCTTTTGATTGGGTTCGGTCACTCAGTCGTGTCTGGCTTTTTGCAGCCCCATGGGCTGCGGTGCGCCAGGCCTCCCTGTCCATCGCCAACTCTGGGATTTCGTTCGGACTTGTGTCCATCCAGTTGGTGGTGCCATCCAGCCATCTCGTACTCTGTCGTCCCCTTCTCCTTCTGCCCCCAGTCCCTCCCAGTGTCAGAGTCTTTTCCAGTGAGTCAGCTCTTCCCATGGGGAAGACCCTGAATCTGGGTCTTCTAGATTGCAGTTTTTAAGTCCCCAAGTAAACTCCTATCTTTTGTGCTGCTACTTGATTATTTTGGTTGATAAAATCTGGGGTGCTGGAATTTCAGCTTTGGTGTCATTTCTTCTGGTAAACGCCCAGGGCTGACCTCCTTTGGAGTGGACTGGTTGGGTCTCCTTGAGGTCCGGGGGGATCTTGGGAGTCTTCTCCAACACCACAGTTTAGGGCGTCGATACTTCGGTGATCAGCTTTCTTTGAGGTTCAACTCTCACGTCCATGCATGACCGCTGGAGGGGCCATGGCCTTGACTGGACGGACTTTTGTTGGCAGAGTGGTGTCTCTTCTTTTGGGTGTGCTGTCTGGGTTGGTCGTGGCCTTCCTTCCAAGTTGTAGGTGTCTTTTGATTTCTTGGCTGCTGTTGCCATCTGCAGTGATTTTGGGGCCCAAGAATATAGGGTCTGACGCTGTTTCCACTGTTTCCCCATCTGTTTCCCATGGAGTGGTGGGACTGGATGCCATGATCTTGGTTTTCTGAATGTTGAGCTTTAAGCCAACTTTTTCTCTCTCCTCTTTCACTTTCATCAAGAGGCTTTTTAGTTCCTCTTCACTTTCTGCCATAAGGGTTGTGTCGTGGTCCCTTTAGGACAAGTGTATTCCAGCTCCTATCAGTGTCAGGCCAGGCAACTTTGAACAAAAAGGCCTCATGGCTTTTTGTCTTCAGCGGTCCCTGACTCTCTTCCCTGAACACCCTTCCCAGGTTACCTGAATCTGGGTCTTCTAGATTGCAGTTTTTAAGACCCCAAGTAAACTCCTCTTTTGTGCTGCCACTTAATTATTTTGGTTGATAAAATCTGGGATATGGACTATTCCACAAGATACTTGTCCTGGAGTCAAAGTTACAGAATTCCACATGAACCACCAAAAAGGATGAATTCTGCATGAACCACTACCCCAGCCTGACACCAACCCCAGAGCTGCAGCCTTGCTGCAGAGACTCAAACAGAAGAGCAAAAGCTTTGGAAGCTGAGCTGACACTGGATTCACCATACAGCAGGGGGATCGGGACTCCATCAGGTCATGGAGCAGAGTGCATCCATCCCAGCTGGACAAGTGCAAGCCCTCGGTGGTTGCTGGCTCCACTTGAGAGACTCTTGGAGCATCACTGATTACTTCTTTCTTCCATCAAAATCGAACACTTGAGATGAATGGAATGAAATGAATGGAAAGACAGAAGCTCTTAGCAGAGAAAGAAAAAGTATAAAAAGAACCGAATGGAAATTCTAAAATTCAAAAATACAATATCTGAAAAAGATTTGCAAATCACATATCTGACAAAAGACTTGTATCTGGAATATACAAAGAACTCTTCACACTCAACAATAAGAAAACAAACAGCCCAATGAAAAGTGATCACCAAAGATGTATGGATGACAAGTGAGCACAGGAAAAGACGCTCATCAATAGTCAATAGGGGTTTGCAAATTAAATGTTAAGCTATGCTAGGAATCTTCTAGAATGCTGCACGCAAAGCCTGCAGCTGCTGACCCTGGTGTTGGGTCCCCTGCAGTGTTGAGAGAACCCGCACAGCCACTCCAGACATCCTCCCATAATTTCTTTAAAAATTGAATCTATACCTACCGTATGCCCAAAATCATTCCCTGGGCATTTCCCCTAAAGAAGTGAAAACTTACCTGCACACAAAACCTGCATGTGGATACTTGTAGCATCTTCATTTGTATGACCATTGTCCTTTAGGGGGTGAATGTTGGAACAGACTGCAGCAGCTCTGATGGATCTCAGTGATTTCAAGCTGAGAAAAAAACATTTTGAGATCACATGTTGTTTGGCTCCACACCTCCCTTCACTGTACTTGTCTTCACCCCAATTCCCAGACACTGCTTTAAAAAAAAAAATGTGCTGTCAGATAATGGTTTGCATTTTTAGCAATAAATTATTTATTTCATTTAAAAAAAATGACATTTTCTCCTTGGCAAAAAAGCTATGACCACCATGGACAGCATAGTAAAAAGCAGAGACATTACTCTGCCAAAAAACATCCATAATGTCAAAGCTATGGTTTATCCAGTGGTCACGCATGGATATGAGAGTTGGACCATAAAGAAGGCTGAACACCAAAGAATTTATGCTTTTGAACTGTTGTGTTGAAGAAGACTCTGGAGAGTCCCTTGGACTTCATGGAGATCAATTCAGTCAATCCTAAAGGCAATCAGTCCTGAATATTCACTGGAAAGGATAATGCTGAAGTTGAAGCTCAATACTTTGGCCACATGATGCGAAGAACTGACTCATTGGAAAAGACCCTGATGCTGGAAAGATTGAAGGTGGAGGAGAAGGGGATGACAGAGAATGAGATGGTTGGCTGGCATCCAGACTCAGTGGACATGAGTTTGAACAAGTCCTGGGAGATGGTGAAGTACAGGGAACACTGGCATGCAACAGTCCATGGGGTCGCAAAGAGCAAGGGCATGACTGAGCGACTGAACAACAACAAAAAATGTCATGGAGATTTTGGTAGAGATTGCATTGAATATGCAGATTGTTTTGAGTAGTACACACATTTTTAATATTATTTCAGTCCTTGAAGATGAACGATCTTATTTGTCTTTTTCAATTTCTTTTGTCAGTATTTTATAGTTTTCAGTGACAGATACTTCACCTCCTTGGTCAAATTTATTTCTAAGTATATTATTATTTTTAACACAATTGTAAATAGGGTTGCTTTCTTAATTTCTTAAATAATTCATTATTAGCATATAGAAATGCAACTTATTTTTGTATATTGATATTGCATCCTACAAAATTATTGAAGTTATTGAAGTCCTTATAGATTTTTGGTGGATTCTTTAGGTATTTTTACATTTAAGTTTCCGTTATCTACAAACAGAACCAATTTTGCTTCTTCCTTTCTGATTTGGTTGTTTTTATTTCTTTTTCTTGACCAGTTTTTCTGACTAGAATTTCCAGTACTATGATGAAAAAAATGGCAAGAGTGGATAACCTTGTTTTGTTCCACTTATGGAGGAAAAGATTTCAGTTTTTCACCATTGAGTCTGATGTTTGCAGTGAACTTGTCAAGCTAAAGTTTGGTCAGTTTTTGAAGATATCAGCTCTTAGCTTTAGTGATCTTTTCTACTGTCTTTCTAGTCTTTATTTCATTTATTTATGCTCCGATTTTGGTTTGCTTCCTTCAACTAACTTTGAACCTAGTTTTTCCTTCATTTTCTAGTTCGTTGAGATATAGATTTAAATAATTTATTGCAATTTTTTCTTTCTTTTTTTTTTTGACTCTGTTTTGGTGTTTATGCATTAGATAAAACATCCATCTTTCTTACACTTGACAGACTCTCCTCATATAAGAGATGAATCTCTTCGATTAATGCAACCTATGCTCATGGATTTCCCTTTGTGATTGTTCAAGCCACCATCCTCGTTCTTACTGGCTCCTAGTAGATGATGGTGTACCAAGACCCTTCAGTGTCCTAAAGTGAAAGAAAAGTGAAGTTGCTCAGTCTTGTCCAACTCTGTGCAACTCCATGGACTATAGCCTATCACACTCCTCTGTCCACTGGATTTTCCAGGCAAGAGTACTGGAGTGGGTTGCCATTTCCTTCTCCAGAGGATCTTCCTGACCCAGGAATTGAACCCGGGTCTCCTGCATTGTAGGCAGACGCTTTACCATCTGAGCCACCAGGGAAGTCCTTCAGTGTCCTAACAGCATGGGCAAATACCCATATACCTGTTTGGCTCCTGAAGGACTATTGATTGCCTGACCCTTCCTCTCCTGAGTGAAAGCTAATTTGAAGGTCAACATCAATATGAGATAGGAATGTCAGGGGATTAGATAGGCAGTATAGCTCCTTTCAGGAAAAAAGTTGGTGATGGTTGTTTTTACCTTCTTACTCTGTTTTAAGCCAGAAGGAATAGATGCTAAGAGTGCTTGTGTGCCCAAATAGAACCACTACTGTTTTGTGTGGTCTTGAGAAACTCATCAGTGCTTGGCCTCATCATCTCCCAGAGCTGTGTGATCTGGGAGCCAGTCTCTAAGGTAGCAGTTTTAACAGTAGGGTACTAGATGTATGGACAAGCTCCTTCCACGGAGAAGCTGAAGGTGTGCTTCTATTGCTGGAGTGAACCAGGGGAGATAGTTTTTTCAGGCCCTTGGGAGAATCCCAGTCAGCAAGTTTATTAGGAGCCAGAAACTCAAGCAGTAGTTGGGAAAGTACAGAGTCCTATTTCTTCCAGGGATGAATTAGGAGACAGTGATGGACATTCTGCCTGCTCTTTTTGTGCTGAGTTCAGGAGGAGAGCTTCAGCAGGTGCTTGTGTGCTGATTTGACGATTATTTTCATTTGTTTTTTGTTTAATAAGCTTATGTGGTATTTGTAAATGCTGAACTCCATTTACCATCAGAGCTAGATAATTTAGGGTGCTGTCACTTGGGTAGCAGTCATAAAAGTTAGATGTGTGAACAAGCTCCTTCTAAGAAGATAGCAACCTTGTTTTACTGTTGGAGCAAGATTGAGGGAGAAAGATCGCGGGTGAAGTGTCCACCAAGGTATTGTTTGGCTTTACTCAGAACCTAGCTGCAGGCTGATTAGAAGCCAGATTCTCAGGCTGTAGCTGAGTAAATATGTAGCCAAACCGCTTCTAGGGAAAAGTAGGTATTTTCATCTCCTCCCTTTGCATTGAGCCTGGGGAGGATAGCCTCATAGAATTTTTGTGCACCTGTTTAGCAACTGATTCTTGCTTGCTATAGCCCTGTAATGAGGGCTGATGTGAATTGAGGAGCCATTCCTAGAACGGCATCCTTAAATGATGGGTCACTAGATGTATGTTCCAAACCCTTTACTCCTCAAGAAGAAGCTAGATATTGGGAGTTCCTTCCCGGTTGTAAGGCTCTGTGCTGGGTATGGGATTATGGCAATAGGATTTATAGCAAATACGTACCCAAGTCAATGTGGTATTTTCTCGCTGCCTGATATGTAGAAGTAACTCAAGTAGTTGCTGGATTTCTCTCAGATGGAATTAATCCATGTTTAGTTGTATATCAGATAGATCTGTGGAAGCAGGAAAGTCTCCCATGTCACCATCTTGATACAGTCCTCACACTGATTTCTAATAGTTCTAGCAGTTGTGATTACATTCTTGACACTAGTCTTTTCTTGATCATATGTTTGGCAATATGGCTCACATTTTCACTTCTTCTATAATGTGTTTTGATGGACACAAACTCTTCATTGTCATGAAGTAGATCTATCAATACTCTCTTTTGTGAATTGTGTTTATTATTTTAATTTAGGAACCCTTTCATACAAAGCCTAAAAAAATATTCTCCAATGTTTTCTTCTAAAAATTTAGAAGTTTTGTCATATACCTTGAATTATTAATCAGATGAGAATTAACAGCTTCACATGTGAGTTTTCTATTCTTGCTCCTTTGGTCAATTAGATTATCCTTGAATCACAACCTCCTAGTTCTAATTGATATAAATTTATAACTCTATTTTGGTGTGCCAATTTCCCCCAATGTGTTTATCCTTCTGGACATTCTCAACCCTTTGGTTTTGCACATAAAACTCCAAATCATCAATTTTGTGTAAAAATCTATTGGAATTTAGATCAGAATTCCACCATGACTATTGATAATTCTTCAAAATTTTATGACATCTTTATGACTGAATTTTCTTATTCATGATGAGAAACATCTTTAAACTTAATTAAATATTGTTCAATGTTTTTCTTTAAAGTTTTATAATTTTATGTGTAAAGATATTGAACATCTTAGATTTCTTCCTTGATTTATTAGATTTGTTGGTGTGTTAATGGCATTTGTATTGGGGGTCTTCAAGACCTCCCTCATGCTTGAAGGACTTCAAATTCTTAGAAGCTATTGTACTCACAGTTATAGTGTATTATAGCAAAAGAACACAGATCAAAGCCAGCAAAGAAAAAGGGCACATGGGAAGGTCCAGGAGAAACCAGGCACAAGCTTCCAGATTTTCACTCCCAGTAGAAAATATTAACACTGAAGGACAAAGAAAAAAAAAAAAGCACACAAAAAAGCATTAAAGACACTTAGTTCAGTTCAGTTGCTCAGCCGTGTCCGACTCTTTGCAACCCCATGATCACAGCAAGCCAGGCCTCCCTGTCCGTCACCATCTCCCGGAGTTCACTCAGACTAACATCCATCGAGGCTGTGATGCCATCCAGCCATCTCATCCTCTGTCGTCCCCTCCTCCTCCTGCCCCCAATTCCTCCCAGTATCAGAGTCTTTTCCAATGAGTCAACTCTTTGCATGAGGTAGCCAAAGTACTGGAGCTTCAGCTTTAGTATCATTCCTTCCAAAGAAATCTCAGGGTTGATCTCCTTCAGAATGGACTGGTTGGATCTCCTTGCAGTCCAAGGGACCCTCAAGAGTCTTCTCCAACACCACAGTTCAAAAGCATCAATTCTTCGGCACTCAACCTTCTTCACAGTCCAAATCTCACATCCATACATGACCACAGGAAAATGATAGCCTTGACTAGACAGACCTTAGTCAGCAAAGTAATGTCTCTGCTTTTGAATATACTATCTAGGTTGGTCATAACTTTTCTTCCAAGGAGGAAGCGTCTTTTAATTTCATGGCTGCAGTCACCATCTGCAGTGATTTTGGAGCCCAAAAAAATAAAGTCTGACACTGTTTCCACTGTTTCCCCATCTATTTCCCATGAAGTGATGGGACCGGATGCCATGATCTTCATTTTCTGAATGTTGAGCTTTAAGCCAACTTTTTCACTCTCCTCTTTCACTTTCATCAAGAGGCTTTTTAGCTCCTCTTCACTTTCTGCCATAAGGGTGGTGTCATCTGCATATCTGAGGTTATTGATATTTCTCCCGGCAATCTTGATTCCAGCTTGTGCTTCTTCCAGTCCAGTGTTTCTCATGATGCACTCTGCATAGAAGTTAAATAAGCAGGGTGACAATATACAGCCTTGATGTACTCCTTTTCCTATTTGGAACCAGTCTGTTGTTCCATGTCCAGTTCTAACTGTTGCTTCCTGACCTGCATACAGATTTCTCAAGAGGCAGGTCA
>NW_024070201.1:4220446-4229013 GCF_014754425.2 Oryx dammah
ATATACAGCCTTGATGTACTCCTTTTCCTATTTGGAACCAGTCTGTTGTTCCATGTCCAGTTCTAACTGTTGCTTCCTGACCTGCATACAGATTTCTCAAGAGGCAGGTCAGGTGGTCTGGTGTTCCCATCTCTTTCAGAATTTTCCACAGTTTCTTGTGATCCACACAGTCAAAGGCTTTGGCATAGTCAATACAGCAGAAGTAGATGTTTTTCTGGAACTCTCTTGCTTTTTCCATGATCCAGCAGATGTTGGCAATTTGATCTCTGGTTCCTCTGCCTTTTCTAAAACCAGCTTGAACATCAGGAAGTTCATGGTTCACGTATTACTGAAGCCTGGCTTGGAGAATTTTGAGCATTACTTTACTAGCGTGTGAGATGAGTGCTATTGTGTGGTAGTCTGAGCATTCTTTGGCATTGCCTTTCTTTGGAATTGGAATGAAAACTGACCTTTTCCAGTCCTGTGGCCACTGCTGAGTTTTCCAAATTTGCTGGCATATTGAGTGCAGCACTTTCACAGCATCATCTTTCAGGATTTGAAACAGCTCAACTGGAATTCCATCACCTCCAGTAGCTTTGTTCGTAGTGATGCTTTCTAAGGCCCACTTGACTTCACATTCCAAGATGTCTGGCTCTAGATTAGTGATCACATCATCATGATTATCTGGGTCATGAAGATCTTTTTTGTACAGTTTTTCCATGTATTCTTATCACCTCTTCTTAATATCTTCTGCTTCTGTTAGGTCCATACCATTTCTGTCCTTATCGAGCCCATCTTTGCATGAAATGTTCCCTTGGTATCTCTAATTTTCTTGAAGAGATCTCTAGTCTTTCCCATTCTATTGTTTTCCTCTATTTCTTTGCATTGATCGCTGAAGAAGGCTTTCTTATCTCTTCTTGCTATTCTTTGGAACTCTGCATTCAGATGTTTATATCTTTCCTTTTCTCCTTTGCTTTTCACTTCTCTTCTTTTCACAGCTATTTGTAAGGCCTCAGCAGACAGCCATTTTGCTTTTTTGCATTTCTTTTCCATGGGGATGGTCTTGATCCCTATCTCCTGTACAGTGTCACGAACCTCATTCCATAGTTCATCAGGCACTCTATCTATCAGATCTAGGCCCTTAAATCTATTTCTCACTTCCACTGTATAATCATAAGGGATTTGACTTAGGTCATACCTGAATGGTCTAGCGGTTTTCCCTACTTTCTTCAATTTGAGTCTGAATTTGGTAATAAGGAGTTCATGATCTGAGCCACAGTCAGCTCCTGGTCTTGTTTTTGTTGACTGTATAGAGCTTCTCCATCTCTGGCTGCAAATAATATAATCAATCTGATTTCAGTGTTAGTGGAAACATGTAACAATTACGTGGTTGGTGACCCAAGAAGAAATAGAGGGAGAAAATGGGGAAGAAGTAACATTTGAAGATATAGTAACCAAAAACTTTCCAAAACAAATTTACAAAAGTTACTTACCAAATTAAACTGCCCCAAAGACCCTAAGCAACATATATACAAAGTATTTCCACAAAAAATGGAGGAAATCAGAAGACATAAAATCATAAAGGATGCATTCTGCTATTGGAATTAATACATACTTATCATAAAGTCTTTTTTAAAAATGAAAGCCTAGAATCAGTCTCCAAATATATTTTTAAAATTTTGCATGTATGCTTGTGAATATTATTGGTCTACTTATTTTTGATATGCTCCTTTCTGCTATAGCTATTAAGATTAAAAATAGCTTTTTCAAAAGAATTGAAAATTTCTTACTTTTTCTTATTTACAGAAAAAAAATTTTATACAATTTTATTAGCTACTTGATAAATAGTTGATAGACTTTTCTGTATAATTGTGTCTGGTGTTCTATTTACTGGAGACTTTTAAACTATGTTTCTGTGTCTTTAATAGTCATAAAGTGTAATAATCACTGGCATTTTCTCTTACTCCAACAATGGCCTTCATATCTTATATTTTATTTCCATTATCATTTTATTCTAACCATTTTCCACTATAATTTATTCTTTGATTTGGGGATTTTTAGTTTTCTTTTAAACTTCCAAGTATATGGAATTTTCTTAGTTTTATTTTTATTACTGATACCTGAATTAATTTCATAGTCAAGAATGTACTATTTGGTATTGATTAGAATATTTAAAAACTGTTTTTGGCTTGCTGCTATTGTTTAGTCACTAAGTTATGTCCAACTCTTTGTGACTCCATGAACTGCAATACATCAGACTTCAGCACATTCACTACCTCCCCGAGTCCGCTCAGACTCAAGTCCATTGAGTTACTGATGCCTCCAACCATCTCATCCTCTGTCATCCCCTTCTCCTCTTGCCTTCAGTCTTTCCCAGCATCAGGATCTTTTCCAATGAGTTGGCTCTTTGCATCAGGTGGCCAAAGTATTGGAGCTTCAGCATCAGACCTTCCAGTGAATATTCAGGACTGATTTCCTTTAGGATGGGCTGGTTGGGTCTCCTTGCAGTCCAAGGGACTCTCAAGAGTCTTCTCCAGCACCGCAATTTGAAAGCGTCAGTTCTTGGGTGATAAACCTACTTTATAGTTCAACTCTCCCATCAATACATGACTACTGGAAAAACCATAGATCTGGCTATACAGACCTTTGTTGGCAAAGTGATGTCTCCACTTTTTAATATACTGTCTAGGTTGGTTATAGCTTTTCTTTCAAGGAGCAAGCGTCTTTTAATTTCATGGCTGCAGTTGCTGTCCACATTGCTTTTCTAATACATGATAAATTTGAGCGAAAGTTTCTTGTGTGCCAGAAAGAATTGTACAACAAATAGGTATTTTTATGTGCCCATTAGGTCATTTGTGTTGCTTGCATTTTTTAATATTTTCTGTAGCACTGCTGAGTTTTGATCAGCTTCATGAAGTGATAACTGAGATAGCTAGAACCTTCATATCACAATAGTGAATTTACCACATTTTTATTGGAGTCAGTCAATTTTTACTTTATACATTTATTTTAAAGAAAAATTTTAGGTATCCATAAGCTCCAATATTGAAATGGTTACATTTTCCTGGAAAATTCCACTTTTCCCCAATACATGCTCACTCTTCTTTTCTAGCAATTATTTTTGCTTTAAAGTCTATGATCAGTCATACCAGCCTTCTTTACTTTAATAATTTTGTTGTGTATCCTTTTTCATTCTTTCAGCTTTTCTTTGTTCTGATTTAGATGTACCTAGAAAGCATCACTACGAACAAAGCTACTGGAGGTGATGGAATTCCAGTTGAGCTGTTTCAAATCCTGAAAGATGATGCTGTGAAAGTGCTACACTCAATATGCCAGCACATTTGGAAAACTCAGCAGTGGCCGCAGGACTGGAAAAGGTCAGTTTTCATTTCAATCCCAAAGAAAGGCAATGCCAAAGAATGCTCATACTACCGCACAGTTGCACTCATCTCACATGCTAGTAAGTAATGCTCAAAATTCTCCAAGTCAGGCTTTAGCAATACGTGAACCATGAACTCCCTGATGTTCAAGCTGGTTTTAGAAAAGGCAGAAGAACCAGAGATCAAATTGCCAACATCTGCTGGATCATGGAAAAAGCAAGAGAGTTCCAGAAAAACATCTACTTCTGCTGTATTGACTATGCCAAAGCCTTTGACTGTGTGGATCACAAGAAACTGTGGAAAATTCTGAAAGAGATGGGAACACCAGACCACCTGACCTGCCTCTTGAGAAATCTGTATGCAGGTCAGGAAGCAACAGTTAGAACTGGACATGGAACAACAGACTGGTTCCAAATAGGAAAAGGAGTATGTCAAGGCTGTATATTATCACCCTGTTTATTTAACTTCTATGCAGAGTACATCTCAAGATTGCCAGGAGAAATATCAATAACCTCAGATATGCAGATGACACCACCCTTATGGCAGAAAGTGAAGAGGAGCTAAAAAGCCTCTTGGTGAAAGTGAAAGAGGAGAGCGAAAAAGTTGGCTTAAAGCTCAACATTCAGAAAACGAAGATCATGGCATCCGGTCCCATCACTTTATGGGAAATAGATGGGGAAACAGTGGAAACAGTGTCAGACTTTATTTTTTTCTGGGGTCCAAAATCACTGCAGATGGCAACTGCAGCCATGAAATTAAAAGACGGTTAGTCCTTGGAAGAAAAGTTATGACCAACCTAGATAGCATATTCAAAAGCAGAGACGTTACTTTGCCGACTAAGGTCCGTCTAGTCAAGGCTATGGTTTTTCCTGTGGTCGCAAAGAGTCGGACACGACTGAGCGACTGAAGTGAACTGAACTGAACTGAACTAAGAAAGAACACATAGTGAGATTTTTTTATCTTTTTGTCTAGACTGACAAGTTTTGCCTTTCACCAAAACAGTTATTCTCTTTTATTTGCTGTAATTATTTGAATTCATTGATGCAATTTTATTTGTGTCTATTAAACTACTTTTTTTGGATTGTTTGCTTTTTATCCTTAATTCTTTACAATTTGAATATTAAACTCTCTATTTCTCATCTTTTATTGTTTATCCTAAAACATTCTGGTGCTCATTTAACTTTTAGTTCAGTTCAGTTCAGTTCAGTCGCTCAGTAGTGTCCGACTCTTTGCGACCCCATGGACTGCAGCACGCCAGGCCTTCCTGTCCGTCACCAACTCCTGGAGTTCACTCAGACTCATGTCCATCGAGTCCGTGATGCCATCCAGCCATCTCATTCTCGGTCGTCCCCTTCTCCCAGCATCAGAGTCTTTTCCAATGAGTCAACTCTTCGCATGAGGTGGCCAAAGTACTGGAGTTTCAGCTTTAGCATCATTCCTTCCAAAGAAATCCCAGAGTTGATCTCCTTCAGAATGGACTGGTTGGATCTCTTTGCAGTCCAAGGGACCCTTAAGAGTCTTCAACACCACAGTTCAAAAGCATCAATTCTTTGGCGCTCAGCCTTCTTCACAGTCCAACTCTCACATCCATACATGACCACAGGAAAAACCAGAGCCTTGACTAGACGGACCTTAGTCAGCAAAGTAATGTCTCTGCTTTTGAATTAGCTATCTAGGTTGGTCATAACTTTTCTTCCAAGGAGTAAGCATCTTTTAATTTCATGGCTGCAGTCATCATCTGCAGTGATTTTGGAGCCCCCTAAAATAAAGTCTGACACTGTTTCCACTGTTTCCCCATCTGCTGCTGCTGCTGCTAAGTCTCTTCAGTCAGGTCTGACTCTGTGCGACCCCAGAGACGGCAGCCCACCAGGCTCCCCCATGCTTGGGATTCTCCAGGCAAGAACACTGGAGTGGGTTGCCATTTCCTTCTCCAGTTTCCCCATCTATTTCCCATGAAGTGACAGGACCAGATGCCATGATCTTCGTTTTCTGAATGTTGAGCTTTAAGCCAACTTTTTCACTCTCCTCTTTCACTTTCATCAAGAGGCTTTTTAGCTCCTCTTTACTTTCTGCCATAAGGGTGGTGTCATCTGCATATCTGAGGTTATTGATATTTCTCCCGGCAATCTTGATTCCAGCTTGTGTTTCTTCCAGTCCAGCATTTCTCATGATGTACTCTGCATAGAAGTTAAATAAGCAGGGTAACAATATGCAGCCTTGACGTCCTCCTTTTTCTATTTGGAACCAGTCTGTTGTTCCATGTCCAGTTCTAACTGTTTCTTCCTGACCTGCATGCAGATTTCTCAAGAGGCAGGTTAGGTGGTCTGGTATTCCCATCTCTTTCAGAATTTTCCACAATTTATTGTGATCCACACAGTCAAAGGCTTTGGCATAGTCAATAAGGCAGAAATAGATGTTTTTCTGGAACTCTCTTGCTTTATCACATGATCTAAAATTGGTGTTTTTGTCCTCTTTCAGAAAACCAAAAAATCTTTAGATTGCTTTAACTCCTATCATCTTCTTCCCATATTTAATTCTATTGCTATCAAATAATTCAGTGGTGTTTTTGTTTTTCTCTGTAAATCAAAATTGTTTTTGCACAGTTCATACTTGTTCTGATTTATCACAGGATTGTATGTTTAAGCTCTATAGTCCTTCTTTTATTTCAGACCTTTTTATTTTTTCTCTTCATCACCCACCCAAAAGTGCATGTCTACACAAATGACACTGTCTTCCTTTCAATTCAGTGGACTGGTGAACTCTTTGAAAGTCAATATATAGATTAGGTTTAGAGCTGTTGAAATAGCTAAACACTGTCTTTAACGGTATAATTTTGGTATCTTAAATTTAAGTAAATATTGTATTGGTTTTGCCATAAAAGTAAAAAAAAAAATAAAAGAGAAAAATAAAATAAAATAATTTGAATAAATAAAAGGCCCCCTTTTTTTTTTGTCTACCAAGCTGCTGTTTGCAGAATCAGCCAATGAAAAATTCAATGGATGGATTAGGTTGTTGCTTTCGTAGCACAACTCTCTTGAAAGGAAGACCCACCAGAGGAATGTTGGACCCCACCATAGAGTAGGGAGATTCCTGGAGGATTCCTCTGCACTGACAAGAGTTGTTCTTTACCATTCCTGCTTTTGCTATTGGGAGTACCTGAATATGACAATGAGACTAAGTAATGGTTTCTGAATTCCTGCTTTACAGTTTAAACAGAGTCTCATGGTCCAGACTTCCGTGGCTAGGGAAGTAGCCTGTGGCGATGACTCTTGTTCTTGCTTAGTAGGCCCTTCAACCTACCCCACGTCTTTCTAGGGTGCTGCAAGTCAGAGGCCACACTAACTCTTGATCAGATGAGCCCATATGCATCCAGATACTGTATAGACATGAATTGTCAATGAGACAGTTTAGTATTCTGAGAGAACAATCATATCCACCATTCAAATAGCTGAGTATATTTTTCTAAGTAAAGGAACAAACAGTCTTGCAGCTGATTTCATAATTGAAGAAAACAGGAAAAAGACTGTGAAAAGGGAAGAAACTTCCGGGAGAGAAGAATGCAAGCTACAAGTATGGCATAAGAGGGCCAAAAGGGATGCTCATGTATTCATGTATTATTATCATTCAGTGAAGTGCTGAGCTGAATATCAGGGCTTTGACTATTAGCACTTCTAGTGCTAGCAGCGTGGTGGACTGGTGAGAGCTGCGCAGGGTACTGAAGACACATGGGCTCTGAAAGCGCGGGAGCTTAGTCTCACATGGGGGCGCGAGTATTCATTGGCTTTGCAACCGCTAGTAGTTTCTGTAGCATCTCTTGGTCTTAGCTTCCAGTTTGTAAAAGGGGGAAAAGCCACTCCTGTGGCAGTGTTATGAGGATTAACTGTAATGAAAGTAAATGTCTTTCAACACCTACCCTACGAAACACCCTCAGTAAAAGGCAGCAATTATCATTATGAGACATTAGACTCAGCACTGACTCTCTATCTGTCTACAGTTTTCTAATTTATAAAATGGAAACTAAAGAACAAAAAACTCCTCTATCTTACAAAACGTCTGTGGAGGTATAAATGAGCTTGAGCATGTTGTTGACATTTTGGACAATTCCATTAAATAGAGTTCTTTCAGAATCCTGTCCCCAGGCCCCACCCCCCCCAAAAGAAAATCAATCCAGTTATAAATAAATAAGCTGGTTTTCTTTAAATAATCATTCATTTCATCAAACTTTAAAATATTTCCAAACTGTGACTATTTGCTATTTTTCTCATATTTTTTATGTTTACAGTATCCACATTTTTTCATAATGTTTCCAGTTCAAGTCAGAAAATATGAAAAAGGAAACATTTGGGCAAAGAATCTTCCTGTGTAATAGTTGGCTTCCTTGTACCTTTTGAAAGCCTGTGTATATTTGAATGTATCAGTGAGCTACCTGCACCCCACGATTTTCCTCTCTGCCTCTCACAGCCATTCTAAACTACCAAGTCTGGAGTCAGTTTCCCTCGATACAGCTGCCCAGTTGCTTCCGGGTTTTGTTTGCATTTCTGCTCAATTGAGTGTTCCTGTTTCTTCCATTTAGCTGCTATGGCCAGACATATCTTCTGAAATAAAAATGAAAGGACATTATAGTCAAGTAAGTTTTATCGTGAGGAGGGCTTGTGTTCAAAGCCCTTTCTCCTCTTTACCTGGTGAACAGATCTACAAAACGCAGCAGCCTTGTGATCCCTGCCATTCTCCCCATTGAGGGTGATAACACAGCCAGTTTTGAGCAGCCAGCCCCAAGCCTCTGGTTCTGCTGGACTGTCCCAGCCTGTCCTCCTTCTTAGAGACAAAGACACTTCGTGCAGAAGGCACACTCAGCTCCAAATCGTATTACCCCAAATCCTGCTTCCAAAGTAGAATAAAGAATTAAAAAAAAAAAAAAAAGAAGAAAAAAAAATAAGAGAAAAAGAATCCAAATTGCTTTCTCTACCATTTTATCTTGTTCATTTTGGGAACCAAGGAATGGTGTCTAAAACATAGCAGTCGTTCAACAAATATAGTTGAATAAGTAGACTATGTAAAGTAGGGGATGAAGTAGTGGCTTTTCTAAATGCAGTTATGGTGGCTTCTATGCACTGGTTTGTTTGGTATCCATTCTATTCTCTTTCTTCTGTGTCTTCAACAAATCTATTGCCTGAAAGGCTGACAACTTTTTTTCCCAGATTTCCTTGC